>NW_027506876.1:1452500-1732500 GCF_052324685.1 Brachyhypopomus gauderio | reverse complement strand
CAGTCCTCTCACCCCATCCTCCACGTTCTCATCTGGATCTTGGTCCACTACTGACTCCACAAGAAGGTCTCCGATCACGGCCTCCAGCCCAGACTCTGCACACTCTTCATCCGAGCTGCTCAGCGGAGCTGCTTTATCCTGCAGGGACGCCACTATGTCCAGGTTGACACCAGGCATGGTGAGTTTCACAGATACTCTAGCGCTCAGCCCAGTAGGTGACCAACAAACAGGTGATCAGGCTTCACAGTAATGCTGGAGTGCTTTTCTAACTTCAGCAATGCTTAGATGAAATATGGGTGAAAATCAAAGAAAACAAAGAGACCACACAGACCACACGAAACACATCTGAAAAGTGTCTGGGGCAAACCCTCAGCCCTTTATACCCACACCACATCCCTCTCTTCAAAGGGCCAGAACACGAGAACCAATCACCCGGCCTGGAATTCTGTCACCATGGCAGCAAAGGCCCAGGGCCCCCGTCTAGCTCAGGTGCCATAGTCATGTCTATTTATCACCAGCCGGTCCATTATTCTAGTGGCTACCCCCCTCCCAGCCCTACTGCTCTTTATTTAGCCCCCCCACCCTTCACACCTCCACTGGCAGCACACAGCGAGTCTATGGGCAACGTGACCACCCTTCATTCCAGTCATAGGCACCAAATGTGCACAAATGTAAAATAAACAAAGGCTGACCACAATTCCTCAAGTTCTGCTATGCAGGTTGTTGCAAACATTCAACAGCTTCTTGGTATAAGTATGCTCTCAGCCCACATGCACACAGCTAGGCCACAGTCCAAGACAGGCCCTGACGGTTAGAATCACACGGTAAGGTTGAGCGCGCAGTAAATATTTAATTAGGCTACGTTGGTTTGACTGAGATATACATATATCTTTCACTAAGGCAAAATTACTTGAATCCCTCGTCGGATATCTGAAAATGATATACTAAAGGTATGATGTACTGATATACTAAAGTGGCTAGTCCCCAACTACCCAGAAGCCTCTCTGGTGTAAACCATGGGTTTCACAAAGATATGGCAGGATATTGTTGTCATGGTGACTGGAGGAGGATTGGTTCCCCCCTGAGTCTTGGTTCCTCTCAAGGTTTCTTCCTCATGCCCTTTAGGGGTGGGAATCTCCAAGTACTCTACGATTCGATTCGATTATGATTCAGAGGTCAGCGATTCAATTATATTGAATTACGATTATCGATGCATCTTGGCAGTAGCAATCCATGAATTAACTTCAATTTTATTTCCATTTTAAAACTCCCATTTTATTTTATATTTAATCAAATGAAAGCCATATGGCAAGTACAAGGCTACACACTCCAGAGAACTGAACAAAGAAATACAAACTGAAAAAGTGCACCTATAGCAGCATGTTTGCAGTAAATTAACAGATTTCGGCAAATGCCAACTCTTAACCAACATTATGTGCAAACAACAAACAAATATGTGGTATCAAAACCACAGCGTCCACACAAGAGTAGAATTATGTGCTAGCAGCTGACTTAAAACAATATCCTGAGAATAGAACTAGAGTGTAGCAGTAACAATTTTATGAAATTCTTTAATGATAAGATTGATAAAATTAGGGAAAACATTAGTAGTGCTATCTCAGAGCCTGTCAACATGCCAATGCACCTTGACAGCTGTCTGGTCAGCTCTGATGCCCTGTTCGAGTCCTTCTCCCCAATTGGTCGTGAGGAGCTTATTTCACTGGTGAAATCTGCTAAACCCTCCACATGCATACTAGATGCTGTACCAACCCATCTACTTAAAGAATTACTGCGCAGCAATGTAGAACCGTTGCTTACTATAATAAATTATTCTCTGAGCCTGGGCTACGTTCCCAGTTCATTTAAACTTGCAGTCATCAAGCCGCTAATTAAAAAACCTGGTCTTAACCCCCAAGAACTGTCCAACTATAGGCCAATTTCTAATCTGTCATTCATATCCAAAATTTTAGAGAAAGTCGTTTCTTCACAACTCTCTTCCTTCTTACAGACAGAACATGTCTTAGAGTTATTTCAGTCTGGATTTAGAGCTCATCACAGCACTGAAACAGCACTAACTAAAGTACTGAATGATCTCTTAATATCCTCTGATAAAGGACACATTTCGTTTCTCATACTGCTAGACCTCAGTGCTGCTTTTGACACCATTGATCATAATATTCTACTTAATAGACTGGAGACACTCATTGGCATAAGAGGTCAAGCACTCTCCTGGTTCAGGTCCTACCTGACAGATCGTTACCAATTTGTGCTAGTAAATAACGAATGCTCTGAGCATTCTAAAGTAAAGTATGGTGTCCCACAAGGATCTGTACTGGGCCCCATATTATTCTCATTATATATGCTACCACTGGGCACTATCATTCGTAGGCATGGTATTAGCTTCCATTGCTACGCAGATGATACTCAGTTGTATATATCTTCTAATCCAGATGATACCACCACAACTCTCAAGATTGAGAACTGCGTCCAGGATATTAAAAACTGGATGGCGTCTAATTTTCTTAAACTAAATTCTGACAAGACTGAGGTACTGATTCTTGGGCCTAAAGCTGTTAGAAGCAATTGGGCTGATATTCCCCTTACCCTAGATGGTTTTTCAGTAACACCAAAATCTACTGCAAAAAGTTTAGGTGTCACTATTGATTCTGATCTTTCATTTGACACACATGTATGCAATGTCACTAAGGCTGCCTTTTTCCATTTACGTAATAATGCCAAGCTGAGACACTTACTTTCTTTAGCTGATGCAGAGAAGCTAGTTCATGCTTTTGTCTCGTCGAGATTGGACTACTGTAATAGTCTTCTAATTGGATGCTCTAAACAGTCCATAAAGAAGCTACAACTTGTACAAAATGCCGCAGCTAGAGTCCTAACCAAGGCTAGGAAATTCGATCATATTAGTCCCACTCTCGCTGCACTACACTGGCTGCCGATTAAATATCGCATTGAATTTAAAGTTCTCCTGTTAACCTATAAGGCGTTAAATGGTCTTGCCCCACAATATCTGAGTGAACTCATTGATTACTACAACCCATCTCGCCCTTTGCGCTCCCAAAATGCTGGATTTCTCGTAGTTCCAAAAATTAGTAAAACTACAGCCGGAGGCAGAGCTTTCTCTTTTAAAGCCCCTCAATTATGGAATAGCCTTCCAGCTCCAATCCGAGACTCTGACACAGTTCCAATCTTTAAATCTAGACTTAAGACTCACCTGTTTAGTCAAGCCTTCAGCTAAAATTCCCCTTGTAAGGTGTAGGGGCTTGGGGGCCCCCAGACGTTGAGATTTCTGGTGATCTGAGATGTTGATGCTGTCATCCAGCTGTGTCTTGGCATCACTCTATTTGTGACTATGACTTGACTGGAAAGCAATGTCTCAGTGAGCCCTCATGCCTGTGGTCACCTCTGAACCTCTCCCTTTAGTTATGCTGCTATAGATTAGTCTGCCGGAGCCACATGCTGATCACTGGCACGTGAGCTACGTACATTTAAATCAACGGTGGTTTAAATTCATGTCCACTCAGTCTGTATTATCTATCTTCTTGCATGGCTCTACCCAAGACGATTGGATACAGGCACCTGCAGGCACCTGGGGGATGGTCTGGCTGCCGGTAGATGTGCTGATACCGGGGTTCACCTGGGGAGTAACACTGCAGTCGGAGCCTACAATACCAGCATCACTGCTCCGACACGGAATGAAAGCCTGGCATTCATCAACAGACATTTACAGTGACAATATCAAAACCCAGAACTTTCAATTCTACCTTTTACCTAGTCTGATTGTGTGAATTATGTGTGACTTGTGTATTTGTGTGTTAACGGGCCGCCCAATGGAGGATGGGTTCCCTTTTGAGTCTTGGTTCTCCCGAGGTTTCTTCCTATTCCTCACCATCATAGGGAGTTTTTCCTCGCCACTGTCGCCTTTGGCTTGCTCATTAGGGTTCTGGACCCATAGTATTGTTAACCTTGTAAACCCTGTAAAGCTGCTTTGCGACAACTTGAGTTGTTAAAAGCGCTATACAAATAAAATAAACTTTGAAAGAACTCCTCAGACAAAATCAGAAATTTACCAAAATCACAAACAACTTTTCATACACATTCAGAATTCTGTGCCATCAGCTTTAATAAAAAATAATGCTTGTACACTTCAGCATATTTTGAATAGCTAATAACTTAAACACATTCCTTATATAAAAATAATGATTCCAAGACTTCAGACTAAATATTGAAAAATAATATCTCCTAGACGGGACTTTGTATCTCTGCTCCAATGTGTGCAGCAGGGCACGAAAGCCCTGGTTCTCAACGACTGAATACGGACGCAAATCCTTCACCATGAAACAGCACAAAGCGAATTTTAATGTTGCTTTGTGCTAAAGTACTGAAAATGCTTGAAATTGTAACTAGTTCGTTTCACAACAAATAGCTGTCTGACTGAACAGTTATCTTGTATTACGTTAACAAATACGAGCCTCTTGTAATTCCAGGACGAAACATGAGAGAATGTGAAGACGTTAAGATTGGGGCGTTTTGAAAATAAACAGCCATTAAATAATGTGATAAACAAAAGGGAATTATTTCGAATCAGAGTATATGTTTAAATATTTAACTTTATTAAATTTAACGTGCTGGGAAATATTGAAATGGACCTTGAAAGTGGCGTACAAGTGCTTGAATTACACCTTGTATAGGTGTATGAAACATGACTTTGCAACACGGTGGCTTGGTGGTTAGCACGTTTGCCTCTCAGCACTGGGGTCCTGGGTTCAAGTCCCTATCTGAGTGGAGTTTCCATGTTTTCCCTGTGTTTGTGTGGGTTTCCTCCGGGATCTCCGGTTTCCTCCCACAGTCCAAAAACATGGAGGTTAGGTAAATTGGCAGTCAACAAAAAATTCTCCCTGAGTGTGTGTCTGTGTCTCTATGTTCAATAAAAAGTAGTGTCTGTGTGCGTGCGTGCGTGTGTGTGTGCTTGTATGCCCAGTGGTGGATGGTGCTTTGCCACTAGGGTCTGTCCTCTCTCCCCTTCCTGCACCCCATTCAGTCCCCCAGGGGGCTGTGGCTTCCGGTAGAGAGTACGCTGTGCGCAATTGGCTGCCGCTTCTCGCCGGTGTGTGTGTGATTGATTGTCTGTGACTTGTACCTGTGTTAAATTGTAAAGCGCCTTGGGAATCTGGAAAGGCGCTATATAAATCGAACATTCATTCATTCATTCATTTGTTCATTGCGCTGAAACACGGCGCGTGCAAAGTTACAAATTTCGAGAGGTGCACGATAGAGGTCTGCACTCTATCAGAATATCTTGCGGCGTGGGACAGAATTAAATTGTTATTGGCGGGAGCGGGAGTTTAATTAGTCCAGGCGATGCGGGAGCGGGACCGCATATACATGTAGAAAAATCCCGCAAATTAATAGTCTAGAAAATTATAATAATAACAATGCAATGATTTCCATGCATAAGGAACAGGATGAAAACAACTATAATCATTCAGTAAGTATAAAATATAAAAAATATATACTTACTTAAAAAGTAAGTATAAAATATAAAATATTGGCTAAGCAACTGATCACGTGAACATGAAGTGTGCGTCATTTTGTCATTTTGATACAGAAATGGCAGAGACTGTAGATGGTCAACCAGTTTCAGCGGTGGGAAATTCAATTAAAACAGGCAAATACACCACAATTAAGCCAACTACAGGAAAGTCTGATGTATGGAAGTCATATTAATGGAGAGGGAAATCGGCTTGTTGTGATAGATGTCAGAAAGTGTTGGTGTACGTCACCTGACGGCACGTGTTTGGACTGTGGTAAGAAATGGGACAGCGCGATCCATCGGTATGTTTTAATAAATACATAAGAAAATTTAAAGTACTAAATTTAATTAATTCAATTCATATTAGGATTGCGGGTGGGGGCGACAGAAATGTGTATGTGGCGGGCGGGTGCGGGACAAGCAATTAAAACAAGCAATTTTTTGGTGGGAGCGGGACTAAAACAAGCGGGAGCGGACGAGAGCGGGATTAAAACAGGCGACTTATTGGCGGGAGCGGGACTAAAACAAGCGGGAGTGGGATTAAAAAGTAGTCCCACGCAGACCTCTAGTGCACGACCTCTCGAATTGTCCCTCGCCCACAGGCTGAGCCACCGCGATTACGTCGTTTTCGCCGAGCGGACCCTCGCGCTGCGTTTACTATAAACCAGGATTTAGTAAGTTAATGCCGGCTGGATTTGCCGCTCTTCTTGCGTCTTTGTTATGTGCGTAGCAACACTTCCGCTCGTTCTCAGTTAGAGCTAACGTCTAGACAATCGATTGTTGTCATTTGTGAATCGATTCTGAATCGTCTACGTTGCGCATCGAGATGCATCTAAGAATCGAAAATTTCCCACACCCCTAATGCCCTTAGGGAGTTTTTCCTTGCCACTGTCGCCCTTGGCTTGCTCACTGGGGGCTAGGACTCGGACACTTGTAAAGCTGCTTTGTGACAACGACTGCTATATAAATAAAATTTGATTGATTGATTGATAAGTCACTCAGGATTTATATATTGTTACACCCTTAAAGATTTAAAGTTTAAAGATGCAGACAAAGTCAAAATGGTCAGTCTTGGTTTGCACACAAGTGCAACAGTGCTGCAGCGTGTCAGGCAACAGAACCAACAAGCGACTGTCTGTCCTGGACACACAGAGCTACGCATCTAAAAATATCAGGCATATCTCTAAAAGGCCATGCAAAAATATCATCACTTGTTTTATACCAGTGATGAGACAACAGAGTCAACCCTGCAAATAAAGTATAAGCAGCTAAGGATTTGAAAAACAGCAGCTATGGCATAATCCAGTTTTCTGAGAATGTCGTCACTTATTGCAGGATATAACTAACGATACGGCCAAGAGATGTAGTCAGCATAAGTCAAACTTTTAAGCATGGCATACAAATGATCACCATGATTATGGATAATCACCTGTCATTTGATGGCAATTTAGCTAATGATGACAATACAGTGAGATGTTGGAAAAAAATGAATAAAACATGAGTTACAATTATATCTCATTAATTATGAATGCCGCAGTCCCTTTACCCGCCAGCGCATGTCGGCACTGAGCATTTTTCTGTGGTCTGTTGCAGGCTTCAGAAAGACTCACCCAGGCGTCTCTACCTACTGACTCCCCAACAAATACTACAGCTCACAATGTCCTTGGCACAAAAACACAGCAACAAAAATAGTGCAATTCCCTGCAAGCAACGCTACCAGATATCCAATAACACAGACTAAAAAGGTGAACAAAAGGCACTGTTATGTTCAGTCTCAACTATGCTGAGAGTAAGTGATTAGAATAAAACTATTCTAGTTGGATAGTTGATATAATTTTAACTGTCCAGATTTCCTTCCTTTAGTGAGGAAACCTCCTCTTAAATATAGTCTTCTTGGGGAGGGGGGGGGGGGGGGGCTGCTCTTAAATAACATTCACTTGATTACGTCACCTGTATTTTATTATTTCTTCTCATGACCCTTTTAGTTTATACCACTAAATCATTTCCAAAACATTGATAGATAAACAAACTCACCTCTGGTCTTCGTCCTTTAGATCTTTCCCCAAATGGACACCACTTAAAAACTTTTTTTTTGTTTTACTTCTGTCCCTTTTACTGCTTAATTGTAGTTCTGAGCTTTGGGTGGCTGCATCATGCCATTTAAAGCCCAGCACTGCCACCCTAATCTGTACTGCACGGCTGTGGTTTCAGGAGCTCAGAGCATGTGTATCCTGTCTGAGACCACCCAGATCACACAGTCCTCCGCTTGACTACAGTTTCATTATTACTATATATTTGTAGTTGAACCATATGAACACCTGTCATTTACACATAAACCTTTGACCTCAAACGTTTGTGATGCAGTTTAAGTTCTACCATATACTTCATAATTTTACCCTATTCCAGATTGTACCTCTTTGGCCTTGCTGTAAATGGGTCTTTTCTTCGCCTGCTTTCTGTTTCGAGTCTTCCAGCAACAAAAATCCTCCATTTGTTTAGAGGCCCTGTCCTCTCACTAACAGACTGACACATACTGATCCCTAAAGATTACACCACTGACCCAAATGGCTGGGGACTGTGTGCAAAAAAACTGCAAATACAATGGCATCTTTATAATACTTTATAGTACCAAAGAGCTGTAGGTGATATGTGGGACAGTAGATGATCATTTGGTTGTCGATTGAGTTAGGGTAGTTTGGGCTAAAGTGCAACGTCACAGTACCTTAATGGAAGATCCTGTCGAGAAGCTGGAGTTGCTGATCTTGAATGGTGTTGCTCTCAGACCAAGCGTCAGCTCTGTCGAAAACAACAAAAAGGAAAACTGAGAGAAGTGGAGAACGTGTAGATGAGAACATATAGAGGAGTGGAGAATGTATAGAGGAGTGGAGAACATATAGAGGAGTAGAGAACGTGTAGATGAGAACATATAGAGGAGTGGAGAATGTATAGAGGAGAACATGTAGAGGAGTAGAGAATGTATAGAGGAGTGGAGAACGTGTAGATGAGAACATATAGAGGAGTAGAGAATGTATAGAGGAGTGGAGAACATGCAGTAGAGAACATGTAGATGAGAACATATAGAGGAGTGGAGAACGTGCAGATGAGAACATATAGAGGAGTGGAGAACGTGTAGATGAGAACATATAGAGGAGTGGAGAACGTGTAGATGAGAATGTGTAGATGAGAACATATAGAGGAGTGGAGAACGTGTAGATGAGAACATATAGAGGAGTGGAGAACGTGTAGATGAGAACGTGTAGATGAGAACATATAGAGGAGTGGAGAACGTGTAGATGAGAACGTATAGAGGAGTGGAGAATGTATAGAGGAGTGGAGAACGTGCAGTAAAGAATGTGTAGTGGAGTGGAGAACGTGCAGTGGAGTGGAGAACGTGCAGTGGAGTGGAGAACGTGTAGTGGAGTAGAGAACGTGTAGTGGAGTGGAGAACGTGTAGTGGAGTAGAGAACGTGTAGTGGAGAACGTGTAGTGGAGTGGAGAACGTGTAGTGGAGTGGAGAACGTGTAGTGGAGTGGAGAACGCGCAGTGGAGAACGTGTAGTGGAGTGGAGAACGTGTAGTGGAGTGGAGAACGTGTAGTGGAGAACGTGTAGTGGAGTGGAGAACGTGTAGTGGAGTGGAGAACGTGTAGTGGAGTGGAGAACGTGTAGTGGAGAACGTGTAGTGGAGTGGAGAACGTGTAGTGGAGAACGTGTAGTGGAGAACGTGTAGTGGAGTGGAGAACGTGTAGTGGAGTGGAGAACGTGTAGTGGAGAACGTGTAGTGGAGAACGTGTAGTGGAGTGGAGAACGTGTAGTGGAGAACGTGTAGTGGAGTGGAGAACGTGTAGTGGAGTGGAGAACGTGTAGTGGAGAACGTGTAGTGGAGTGGAGAACGTGTAGTGGAGTGGAGAACGTGTAGTGGAGAACGTGTAGTGGAGTGGAGAACGTGTAGTGGAGTGGAGAACGTGTAGTGGAGAACGTGTAGTGGAGTAGAGAACGTGTAGTGGAGAACGTGTAGTGGAGTGGAGAACGTGTAGTGGAGTGGAGAACGTGCAGTGGAGAACGTGTAGTGGAGTGGAGAACATGTAGTGGAGTGGAGAACGTGTAGTGGAGTAGAGAACGTGTAGTGGAGTAGAGAACGTGTAGTGGAGTGGAGAACGTGTAGTGGAGAACGTGTAGTGGAGAACGTGTAGTGGAGTGGAGAACGTGTAGTGGAGAACGTGTAGTGGAGTAGAGAACGTGTAGTGGAGTGGAGAACGTGTAGTGGAGAACGTGTAGTGGAGTGGAGAACGTGTAGTGGAGAACGTGTAGTGGAGAACGTGTAGTGGAGTGGAGAACGTGTAGTGGAGAACGTGTAGTGGAGAACGTGTAGTGGAGTGGTCAAGTCATGGTCAAGTCATGCCAGGGAAAGCAGAACCATAAATATTTAGAAATTAAAAAGGCCCAATTCCCACCAGTCGACAAGTATTTGTACACATTTAAAACTTATGGATGAGGTGAGGTACAGGGGATGAGGAAGAGGTGGTGGCTGTTATTCAGTTACGTAAACCACCCTGGCACCACTTAAGAGTTATAAATTAATGAGCAGATCAAGTCACGTTGCCACCAACATAAACACGATATCCAGCGCTCTTTGGGTCTGTGATCACACACACACACACACACACACACACACACACACACACACTTCACTCTCACATACATCCTCACACCAAGTTGTATTAACATATAATGTAAAATGCATGGTCACACTGAATTTGAAGCAGTAAAAGTTGAATTAAGTTCATGTAATGAGTTATGTTTTTATTTTTATTTTTTAATTGAAAAAGCTTTCTAATGCATGGGGCCTGTCAGCTTTAACGCTCCAGATAGATGGAATAAATCTCTGACTAGCACATACTGGCAGCAGCTCAAAGAAACTGTGTCTATATGTCTTAGAACTGCATTTTTGAGGCCAAGGAATGAATTTAAAAGAAAAACAGAAAAACTAGAACAACATTCTTGTGGATAAAGGTCTCAAATTGCACAGCTTAGCAGAAGAATTACTTTAAAATCCCAGTGGCTTAATCATAAAGAAGCATAAGGCTGGAACCCACCCATCATGAGCGTCAGAAAGACCAGGTCTCCAAGATCAGCAACTATCAGAAGATCCCTCGAGGAAATATCAACACTGAGGAAATTTTGGAATCTACTGCGATCAGAAAAGGTTTAAAACTTGCGCGTCAATTTTACCATGAACGCTGGTAACTGTTCTACTACACTGGTGGGTAAAAACAAATGTTCCTCAGAACTAGAGATGGAGACTGGAGCCAGAGACTTGAACTCTAGTTGCACTTCTGACATAGACATGAATGGAGCTGGTCAAAATGCAGACTACAGATATGCAGTATCAAATAAAGCTAGCTAAACAGTGTGGAAGAAACATCTTAAAAACACACACATTAGGCACGCTAGCTATTTTTCTAATCGTATAATATTAATCTGTAAAGAACCTCTGGCTTTTGTGCGTGCTCATTGCCCTAATGGCATTTTTTGTTAGCTAACGTGCAGAAAAGTGTAAATTAAGAAACATTAGCTATCAAGCACTAACCTGCATCTTTGTGACTGAGAACACGCATCAGTTTATGCAACCAACAACCTTGACTATGACTCTGGCTAGTATAAAGTGACTCGTGAATGTCTCTGCCCAGAACTTAATCAGTAATTACTTATGAAAGAGGTCAAATAAAGACCCAGCCCGGTTCCAGTAGAGTCTGTGTGACGGACCTATACTGCAGTGACGTCTGGAGTGGTGATCACACCCTACAGCTCCCTGTATGTGTGTCAGACTGCTGGGTACAGCTCTAGTAAGACCATGGAGCTGTAGTTACGAGTCAAGATGGGTCTGGATCAGGTCCCCACCATGATGCCCTCCACACTGCTACTGCGTTGCGACACGCCTGAGCTGAATGAGATAATGGAAACACGGTGGCTATGAAACATCTAGAGAAGGATGAGCACTGTTTCCAAATAAGGAAGAGCTGTGCATGGGTGAGAGAGAGAGAGAAAGAGAGAGAGCGAGCATGTGTGTGTGTGTGTGTGTGTGTGTGTGTGTGTGAGTGTGAGTGTGTGTGTGCGAGTGTGTGTGTGTGTGCGCGAGTGTGTGTGTGTGAGTGTGTGTGTGTGAGTGTGTGTGTGCGCGCGCGAGTGTGTGGGCGTGTGTGTGTGTAGGCGTGTGTGTGTGAGTGTGCGTGTGTGTGTAGGCGTGTGTGTGTGTGTGTGTAGGCGTGTGTGTGTATGAAGAAAGCAAGCAGAGTGTTGCTGTCCTCTGATTATAGGGATATGGTCTTATCTGGTTAACCTTCTCACAGCTGCAGAGCAGTAACCCTTAGTTAGTGGACTGCTAAGCAAAGCTTTTAGTACAGTGTTTCTCCACAACTGTAAACACAATTCACTCTTAGTGTTTAATCCTCTTAGCATCAGCGTTAAATCAGCCCTCAGTCTGCAGTGACTCATCGCTCCATCTGCACAATCCCTGAATGAATGCAGCCAAAAAAATAATAACCCCTCAAAAAACAGAAAAATGTCTAATCGTGCAGCAGAAGACATTGGGAATGAGAATATAAAACACACATCAAGCAATTATTCTGCAATTTCCTGTCATCATTTATCTCTTATTTATTTATTATCTGAAGAAAAAGTATATATAGAAATATTCAAATGATTTATGGCCTCATTTCCAGTGAAGCCAAGAACACGTGGTTTTGTGAATGATGAAACCGATCGTCTCGTCTCAGGAAGACGTCTGTGAAATCCATTGCATAACTCTCTCAGAAAGCATAGCACATCTCTGAAGAAAGTTTGGATTACCTAATGCAATTTAAATGCCTAAACCTTGATGTGGGTATCTTCAGCTCAGTATCTGAACCCTTCCAAGGGTACCTCATATGATCTCCATTTTCTTACCATTAAACACACATTTAAAGAGATGGAAGAAAAATAGACAAAAATCACATTTGCATGTCAAGCAACAAAGTGCGTGCTATACTGTGGCATAATTCTGAGTTCTGCACTACGTTGTGTGTGTTTTTACTTCTCTTGAATTGTGTCTAATAGGGCCTATAATGTGCAGGACTGTAGCTAATTCTCTGAACAGAAAATGGTTTATGGGGGAAAATGTGACATTTTTATGTTCTGAACGAGTTTATCTTCACACCCCACTTCTTCACAACGTCAGCACTGGTTCTGTGAGCTGTCACTAATGAAGTGGCCAGTAAGGACACACCAGTACCATTTCAGTTCCCAGCAGCCAGAGAAACATTAAGGAAAATATTAAGATTTCCACCACATTAGCTCCTGCACTTTCACTTTCCAGTATCCATCAAAGATGATTCTTGATTTTGTGTCAATTATGGGGAAATATGAGAATGCATTTCAACATAAAGGGTTAGGGTTAGCCTGTGTTGAGTGAATTTGAAGCTTTTTCTCCAACATTATGGATGAGAAAAAGCCCATAATAGCAATTTATCTACATCACAGTAAACCAACTATAAAGAAATGATTTGATACAGTAAGTCCCTTTTACACATGAGAATAAATCAACTTTATGTGTGTTGCTGCAGTTAACATCTGATGTGAACAGATAAACTAAAGTGTTTACTTCAGCAAAGATGTGATGGCACTGCTGAATTAAATATGCCATAAGAGCAGAATCATGATACATATATTAAGTTAAAAAAACAACAAACAAACAAAAAACACCCGTCAAGACATTATCGGCTCATGCACACTCATGCATGCAAATATGTACTAAGAGGTTGCATGTATTTTTCAGTGAAGGTGACCCTCAATGTGCCGTCAGTGTGTGAGCAGGGCAGTACCTACCTGATCTCTGCCCTCCAGGGCCGGAGAGGATCCGTGGCATGGCGGTGCCCGCCACAGAGGATGACGATGGTGGATGCTGGGTAATGGTGTGGCCATCCTTGATCTCGATGGTGAAGAAAGTCTTCATGCTGGCCTGGGGATCCCCGTGAGACTCTGTTATCCCTGAAGATGCTTCTCCCTCAGGAGCCTGGCCTTCGTCTGAGCTGCACAAGGCCTTCCTGACATGTTCAGCGGCGCCCTGGGGCCCGCCCACAACCCCCAGCGATTGGTCGGCACAGGCCAGGGGCGGGGCGGGAGAGTCGTGGCTGCGACTACCCCCACCGGCAGCAGGGGCGGCCAGGCAGGGCGGAAGGAGCGCAGGGCTGATGGGAGAGGCGTCCAGGCTCCCGCTGGCAGGAGCGTCTGCAGGAGAGGAGACGTCGTGGCCGTCCCGCTGCCTGGTCCTCCTCTGGTCCAAGGCGTCTGACGGCTCTGTGAACTTGCGCACCGTGTCACGGACCGTGTCTCTGTGTCGGGTCAGCGGCTGACAGGACGTGGTTTTGTTTGTAAATACTAGAAAGATGAAGTAGATAAAAAATGACCATGAGAAAGAGGTTCTCAGCCAAAGATATCCGTATCCCAAACCCAGAGGATCTCACAAGACAAGACGGGACGCACACAACACCTTAAACAAATTGAAAAAGGGCAAAAAGTTAAAGATTGCAGTATTCAGAGAAGTATGTACACACATCAGTTTGCACATGCACACATAACATGTCGGCAGCCGGTGACCAAGCACAAATTTACACAGACACACAAAGGGGGAAACAAAGAATTACAGCCCAGCTCTGGCCATGTTCCAATTCTTATTTCCTTTGTACCACAGCTCATATAGACCACCTTTCTTCAAAGTCACAAAGAAATGAAGAAAAAAAGGGAAAAAATATAGAGCTTTGATTACAATCTCACGCTGGACTGGGCCCCTTAGCTGCTTCATTCTGTAACTGCCCTATTCGGTCATGAGAACGAGCGAGGGCTTTGGGATGAGGGGACAGGATGTGGAGTGGGAACACCCCCCCATCACACCACATCCCTCTGAATGTAAACATTAAGCAGGTCTGTCTTATGAAAAGGAACGATGTGGGTGCAGGTTTAATTTTACTGTACGATAATCAACAAACAAAAGTAAGAACACTCATGTATATTGAGACGTAATTAGTAATAGAAAATGTCACTACCAAAAGTAAACTGTTTGGACATTCTCCACAATATTCAGAATTACCTGCATCTTTTTTCAGAGGGAACAGCAAGGTGTCCATGCCTAATGTGACCTAGAATAAAGAGGATAATCAGTTCATCACAAAACGCAAATCACAAAAAGTGTCATCGTAATTAGAGCCTACGGCAGGAACTCTTACCACCACAGTTGCACTACTTATGGTGGTTTCAGCACTATCCAATGAGTAATATGCACTCAAAAGGGCACTTTAGTTAAAACAAGCACCTCGTAGATAACAGTCGAGTCTACGGCCTGTCATGCACGATTAGTACCCCCTCCCCCCCACCTTGCTATGGGGAATTCTGGAAAATAGGAGTATTAATGCACATGTATAGTTGCATACAGACATTATAGTTATATAGTTGCAGGGCACCCAAGGTTTCTGTTAGTGTGAATAGCTAAGCAAGTAATACATAACCTGATTTCCAGAAGACCAGATTGCTAGTTTGTTGTGAGCAACATGGCCTGTGCTTAGTAACACCTCCTTCGGAACGTTTCACTACTTGTAAACACTTTTTGTAGCCAGCTAAGGGTCACAGTTGCTGGGGCATTTTTACCCATATTTGTGTGTGTGCATTGTGTGTGTGCATTTTTACCCATGTTACCCTGTTGTAGAAGGATTTTTTGTTCCCAGACTGTGTGATGTTTGTTTCCAGAATTGTTTAGGTGTTCTTTTGTATTTCTATTCTGAACTGTGCTGTGAAGCTTCTGATGACTCCTTCATAAAAGTCGTATTTGAGCAGGTGTAGAACAATCCACCAGCACTCTAGTCTACTAAATCTTTCACAAGGTCTTTTGCAGTCCTCCAAAACCCAGTGTGGATTTTGATCGACCTTTCTAGCAGTCATACAAGCAGTCGGAAAGTTTTCTTGGCCTTCCAGACATCAACTTGACCTCCACAATTCATGTTAGCTGCCATTTCTTAATTCCATTACAAGTAAACAGCTCCTGAAATGCTTTGCTGTCTCCTTATAGTCTTCTCTTGCTTTGTGGTCATCAAATATTTAAATTTTTACAGAGCTGGGCAGCTGGGAAACGTTAACAGAGATCAGATTTGTTGGGTTGCCCCCTTCCTGGGTTGCCTCTACAAATATTCAATAATAATCTAATCTAATCAATAATCTTGCTTAACATGTTTGTGCCTTCTGAAGATCCTCCACTCAGTTAACTGTTCCTACGAACAGACATTTTGACTGGGGCACCGAAACCTTTGCATGCCACTGAAACAGAAAACCAAGAACGATCAAGAAAAAACAACATTGAATTCAAATGTTGTGAGCACCTGTGTGTGTGTACATGCTCCTGAAGTGTGGTCATGTTTAGATCTCATCATTAAATCTCTGTTTAGCTGAACAAGTGAAAAGTAGAGAATGAAGAGAAAAGAGAACAAAAAAGTAAAGTAAAGACTGAGTTTGTGTGTGTGTGAGAGAGAAAGAGGAGGATAAGATGGTGGGTCTGACGTTATGTGGAGAGTGGGTAAATAAATGGAGCCTCCTCTTAAACATGATGTTGAGTGACTATAGTTCTCAGGTTTTCCAGGTCAGGAGATGGCCATAGTGATGGCGTAGTGTGTGTGGATGGTGTGGAGGTCCTGGATGGAACAGAAGGTGCAGTGTGGTCTCCTATCCAGAGATGAAGGAGCTGACACGTTGAGATGAAAGACACCTGTTCCATTTTTTGTTGTCAAAAGCACAGAGTAGATTGAAGATAATCACCATAGATTATTGTAGGCTTTTTCAGGTAGCTTTAAAAAAGAGTATTTTTCTGGTCTCAGTCATGGTTTATATTAACTCCCTCTGGGTGATATTTTACATGATGTATTCTGAAGGAAATTTTGTTCATCACCAATAGACTTCTCAGTCCTTACGTCGTTTATAAATGACAATATTTTGACCATAAGGTCTACTCTTAATCTTCACTGGCATCAACAGATGTGGAGAGAAAACAACAACAATGAATTAAACAAAGACCAAAGCACTGCTCTGCCTGATAAACACATCGTCATCTCCCTACCAGGTCGGTGGAGTGCAGGAAGTGGCTGACCCCTCACAATGTCCCCTCAGTAGCTGCACTGTGAGCAGATTTAAATAGCTGCTGTATTTTCATATTGATACAGAAGTACCTACTGATAATTTACTCTTGAATCTCAACACAAAGTCAAAGTTCCTTCTCTAATAAGGTCCCATGAATAACAAACACAGATTTGGCTATTAAAATCATGATTCTCCTGTTTGTCAGTTCCAAAAATACAGTATCAAGATTCCCTTGCGGTAGCAGTTTTGCTCACTATATTGTTCAGCAGAGGAACAATACGCTGTCCTACTCTTCTGATTTAAGTTTGCTCTTTGATGGGCTGCACACTAGACTAGTGACAGTATAAACACAGTTTTCGACTATATTGGAGAGAGAGAACGTCCTAAAGAAAAAGGACCTTGTTTATGTAGCACGGTAACTGAGCTCCCATAAGACTCTTTGATACCTATAAAACAGTGATGTTTATGGTCGCTGCCTAAACAATGAAGGTGTTATGAAAGCCAGGGCACTGGAGGAGTGTGTTGGAACGAGAGGGAGTCACAGTGCCAGTGTGTCCCATACCTGCAGTGGAACAGCGCCCCCTGGTGGAACCATCCTACCATTAGCACCAGCCCTGAGCCCCAATTCCCACCACACTCTACTGTCACAAGCTGCCTCACCTCGCGGTGTTTCAAAGCTCCGCCCTTAGGCCTTCCACTGGAGACGATTGGCTCCAGGTTCTGGGGGCGTGCCGTCATCGTGCCGTTCACGTCCTCGTCTTTGGTCTTGGTGTTAGCGGTTGTGGCGGAGTGCAGGTCAAGAGTCTTGCCAGGCCCAGAGGCATCATCACTCAACCCCGAGTTTGTGTTCTGTGAGGCTCCGCCCCCTCCCGGCTCCACCCCACCTGGCTCCGCCCCTGCGTCCCAACCAGGCGTTCCGTCTCGCTCCGACATATCTGATACGGGAGTGGGCCTGAAGCTGACTTGAGAGCTGAACCCTTGCTCCAGGCCGATCGAATCCAAGCGTCCACGGCACGAGGAGTCTCCTCTCTGGACGGACTCCGCAGAGTCACAGCAGTCCTGGTACGTAGGTAGGGCGTCAGATGGAGGAGAGCCAGCATCCCCCTGAGCGCAGATGGACAAAGGGCCGGACACCTTCTCCCTGACCAGCGGGTCCAATACCAACACCATGTCAGAATCAGAGCCTAAAACACACACAGGAGACACAGTCACATTTTCCATGAGGAGTCAAAGTGAAACGTTTTACTACTTTGTTCTGTTGTGTGTTCTTCCAACATGTCAAACATTAAGACGGTTGAGTCCTGCTACCTGGCGCAAAGTGGATGTTCAAAACGTTTGTTGTCAGCACGGTATCACAATTATACAATAATCTCTAACTTTTCCAAGAATGTTAAGTTATGGTGGTGGATGTCATTTTTTTAAAGTGCTCATAATTTGGGACCCTCCAGTATTGATTCCACAGAAGAGCACTGAACAGCGTACTCTAAACCTCTTACCATACACATTCACTCTACACATATATACTAAAGAGATCTACAACTTATTTTAGGTTTATGTCTACTAATGACAAACAAATCGCATAAATAAATAGAATCTGCAACGGAACAGTTTGTCTTGATTCACTTAAACAAGATCTTTATCTTAATAAGGCTTTCCTGTTAAAGTAAACACAAACACACACACGCCTAAAGTTAATTAGTAAAGAAAAGTGCATCTAGAGCACTGGACTGAAATGCATTACTTTGTCATATATGCTAAACCACAGAAAGCACACACACATACATACACGCACACGCAGGCACACACAAACACACACAAGCACGGGAAGCATTTAAAAGTATTTTTTTAAATACTCTATTTGCTTGGAGCTCAGTTCCCAGAGTTGTTGTGTCTGTGTAACGGAGGAAGAGTCACTGAGAGGTCAGCTCCTCTGAGTGGGGGGGGGCAGTCAAGGCTGTGGGCTGTGCTTCTCGCTGACCTCTCAAATGTGTAAGCACACGGCGGCAGGTCTTTGGGCCCGTGTGAGCTGGGGACACAGGAGGGGCTCAGCTCAGCAGTGCTGACACAGCTGGGCCACTGGGGGGCAGCAGCGGTCAGTCAGAATGTTTTTAGAACCACATGTTAAAAGGGAGTTAACATAGACAAAAGGGTAAGGGGCAAAATGAAAGGGCTGAGACACACACACACACTCCCTCTCTCTCTCTCTCTGTCCCTCTCTCCCTCCCTCTCTCTCCTCTCCCTCCCTCTCTCTCTCTCCCTCCCTCCCTCCCTCTCTCCCTCTCTCTCTCTCCCTCTCCCTCTGGAAATGAATGGGTCCCGAACCCAAGGAATGCCCCAGTACATTTTTGGTGTGTGTTCTATAAAGGCTGTTGTGAGGGTGGATATGTGGACGTTTCCTGTCACTCTCCGTGTGTACACAGACATGACCGCAGGGTGCACAGACAGCACTGGAACAGGAAGAGGGGGATCCAAGCACAGGAAGTGCTGGTGGGAGCACAACACGTTTCCTCTCATAGTTAAAGGGTATAAGGGCAAAAAATGGCAAAAATAGTTATAATAAATGGTTTAAAAGTAAATCTAATAAAAGTACTTTCTGTTCTACCTCAGCCCTAAAGAACAGGAAATAAATGTGTAATAAAGTTGAGAGCAAAGGAAAGATTAAGATGCAGATGTTTTTTTTAGATGCAGTATTTCAAGGTATTTCCTCTAAATCTGCTGTCACCATCAGAGAGTCCCGTCCCGTGGGAGAGGCCCCGGTCACGTTAATGCTCCTATAAGGTCATAAAACGTCTAGGCAGATCCCTGTCATTCCTGGGAGCTCGGTCAACCTCTACATCCTGATACTTTTCCCATCTGGTGAGGAAGCTCTGTCGCTGTCTCACAGACCCACGCTGCTCCATGAAGCGAGGCTTTCAAAGCACTGTCCACTAAAATAATCTTTGGGGTTCAAGGGACAATCAGCTCAGGCTTTGATGACTATGTATTTATATATGTATTTTTATAAATATGAAACACGTAGACACACAGCCGTGGCGTCAGCTGGGAGGGAGAGGCAGGCCTTACTTGATTGCTGTTGTGTGAAGTTTGTTTACCATGGGCTGCGAGGCAGGCCGTGAGGTTTCAACCTCCAAACCCCAAGCACATTCTGCTCCACCAGAAAAAACAAAAGGCCTCTTTTAGACAATCGGCCACTTACACAGACAGACCACAGTAGCGTGGATGTCAGCCTTGAACAAGTGACCCCAGTCACCATAGTTTAGGCTGAATTATAGGAAGTTTGGATATTTTCTTGTTTATTGCAATTTGGCCATTCGCTGGGTTCATTGTGTGGGGACATTTTAAGAGGACAAATGCCTGCTGCTCAGAGGCTTTGAAAGGATGTCCCGGAGGACACCAAACCACCTATGACCAAAGAGGAAGTCCCTGTATTTTGGGGTGGTTCTGAATTATCTGGTTTCTCTTAACCTCAGTAAATGGTTCCCCTGGCTACAATGAGAAAGAAAGGCCATGATGCTGAATAGTTTAAGTACTGAAATAGAGGCCCGCTACTGAGTTTCCAGACAGACCACTGCCACATGGGCAGTTCATACGAAAATGGCAGTCGGTGTGTAAAACAGGGCGCTCTCAAAACAGTGCAGGACTGTTGAGCAGCTAGACTGGGAAAGAACAAAGCACTTAAACTCCAAAATCAAATTGGCATAAGCATGTCGTGCACCAAACATGTGCCTCGCACTTTAAGCAGGTCTAGCATACGTTTCCCCCATGCGGTCATTTTAAAGCGCTCCTGGAATGACCGCACTGCTGTCCCCTTACACACAGTCTGTTCTACACTGCTGTCCCCTTACACACAGTCTGTTCTACACTGCTGTCCCCTTACACACAGTCTGTTCTACACTGTTGTCCCCTTACACACAGTCTGTTCTACACTGCTGTCCCCTTACACACAGTCTGTTCTACAATGGTGTCCCCTTACACACAGTCTGTTCTACACTGCTGTCCCCTTACACACAGTCTGTTCTACAATGGTGTCCCCTTACACAGTCTGTTCTACACTGTTGTCCCCTTACACACAGTCTGTTCTACACTGCTGTCCCCTTACACACAGTCTGTTCTACACTGCTGTCCCCTTACACACAGTCTGTTCTACATGATCACATGATCTCCAACAAAGCGCACCGCCCAGCTGCTGCAACTACGCTCAAGGAAGTTCGCCTGTTTTGTTTGTCAGTCACGCCACTGTTGCTTTAGCTGTGCTCTTGGGGTCAGGACCACGCCGATAGGTAAACATCCTTACAGATGTCCAGCATTTGATAGTGCAGGGCGAGACTCTTTTCAAAAATCAGACTGCAGTTTCCGTACCATCCATGACCCGCTGAAATGGGGAGAAACAATACGAGCTACAGCAGGTCCTGCATTAGGGTCCTGGATAATACTGGACTTCATTCAGCACTGGTGACAGGAGCTCTGAAAGACCGAGACTGTCATGGAGCTGCAGAGTGAGACAGTCTTTCTGCTACCATCACTGGGCCACCCCACGCAAATATTCAACATACTTCGACATAAAGGCCCACAGTCCTTTCAAAACTATCTCTTCAAAGGATCTCGCCCTTTGAAATGTTTTCAGACCCGGCTCCTGATCTGTGTCTCACAAGGAGCAGAGTTCTGTTGCTGACATCACCATAATCAGACTTGCAGCAGGACACAGCAAACACAAGCGTTGATGTTATTTTGAAGAACTTGCTAGAAGGATTAGATTAGCTTTTGGTTTTTCAGTAATGAAAACTTGTGGCCTTTGCTTTTTTGTGGTTAGCATTTTATGTTCTATTACATGTAGAAGGCTGAAATAATTAAAATGTTACGCAATAACCAGAAAGTTATTTTAAAAGGTGGGCAGACAGACAACATCTAAGCCAATGGAGCTGCACATCCCATATTCATGACATCACACAGTCTTTAGATGTTTACTGGTCACAGATAGTTCAGGTTCAGGGAGGAGAAAATGAGCTTCTTTCTCCTTCCTTCTCCACAGCTCCCCCATACACCCAGTCTGTCCTGTCCCGGCCCCAAACTTCCTGCTTCCTTACATCATAGCGGATAAACAGTGGCCGTTCCAGAGTACCCTGCTACACTCCTGCTTCACTTTGTCCTGTTGTGAACCGGGCCAAAATTACAGGCTAGAGGGGCTAAGCAAGGACACGCAGAACCACGACTTTCAGGACCGTACAAAGAGATGTTACCTTAACCACACGGGCAACTAAATATAGAGGTTGGGTGGAGCATTATTACCTTAGGAACAGTGAACTAACCATGAAGAAAGGATTACTTCATTACACATTTCTACACAGTTCACCATCCAAGGCATGAACAGGCCAATTAAATCAAGCCATACCAACAAAAAATATAGCAATATAGCAATAACACAATACTATGTTTTATCATAACTTGACCCAGAGTCCTATAAATGACTCCAATTGGAGAGGGTGAAGGAAATGGCTATGGGAGACATGAAACAGTCCACGTAGCACTGTGATCCGTCAGGTGTCTCACTGATGTAGAAGTGTGTGGTGGTGCTGTAGAATGCAGTGTGCCCACTGGTGCCATCTGTGGTGTTGAGGTGGTTAACTTGCCTGTCGGAAGGGCCTCTTTACGTCGCGTCTGGCTACGAAGTTTATCAATCCGTTCTGTCCTGTCGACGTTTTCCCTCTGGGTGTCCTGTTCAAACAAAAACAGATAAATAACGGAATTACGGTTTATGATGTATTACAGTGCTACATGAAATCAAATTATATCTGCATCATTGACTGCAAAGGAGAAACTGTGTCTTCATGATCAATGTATAGGAGCAAATGTTGAAATTATTGTGCAAGTTGACATGGTGTCATGGTCATTTTTCCTCTCCCAGTTCTCAAGGTGTCAAAAATCAATACTAACTATACGAGATAATGAACTAACAATATAGATAAACTTTTCAGATGGTTAATTCAGAAACATTTGCTCTACCGTTGTGTCTTAACGGGACATTCGCCCAGAATGTGAAGCAACCCTTCACCAGAGAGGAGACAGCATGCTGAGGACAAACGTGTCCATTTGAAGATCTCAGTGATGACAGAGTGCTCTGAGATTCTCCGCTCCACGATGTGTTAAACAGCTGCAATGCTGGCATTTCGTTTGGGAATTCCACAAAAAAGAACTGTGGTTGCAAGCATTTACTGCCACATTTCTATACAAGTATCACTGTGAAATTATTCTGCTGACACAAATAAGACCCCCCCCAGCTAAAATGGTACACAAACTTCTCAAATAAATTCCTGGATAAAAGGCTGTGAATTCCTAATGTGATAATGTGATAACAAGCACTTTAGTTGATCAGTTCAGCAAGTCACTGTCACATCTCCAGTCCGGAGCAGTCCCCCTCCCCCCCCCACACACACACACACACACACACACACACACACACACACACACACACACACACACAGACGTGGACACACACACACACACACACACACACTTAGGTTCTGCTTGGCAAAAAGCCGAAATCTGCAGACAAAAGACCTGGCAATGGGGAAGAGAGTGATGCATGACCTAAATTCCTCAATAAGGAAATCAAGGCAGAAGGAGTTGAAACATGTGATGAAGGAAACAGGTGTAATAAATGAACAGAACCACAGATTTCCTGAACCGATTTGTGCATGCACAGGTGTGTGGACGAGGGGCGGGGCATTCGGAATAGTGAGCGCAGAGTTCATACACCTGCCTACATGTTTGTTTTGCAAAATCTTGAATGACCTTGAGTGCCTGCTGTAAAAGTATCAGTGGCTGCTCTGACACTAATCACCTAAACAATCTTCATTTTGCTCATCATTTGTCTCACACACTGCCTGAGCCCAAAACACAGATGTGCATACATGTGCCACTGAGGCTATGAACGTGAAAGAGTACAAACCAAAACAGTTCAAAGCAGCTGAGAACAGTGAAGCCGAACAGAAACGTGGCCTGCTCACGCAGCATCTCTCCTGCTCTGCCGTGTTCTCACGTGCCTTATTCAAAATCAGCGGATTTGCCTTGAAAAGGAAATGAATCGGGTAGTCTTGTGCCATTTCAGCCGGCTGCCCACATGTGTGCGTGTGCGTGTGTGTGGTGGGGGGGTGAAGGGGTAAGGGAAAACGCATCAGAAGCACATCGCTGTAATCCCACACTACTGGATAATTACAGGCCTCTGGTCCAAACCTAGCACAAATGGACTTAACTCTTTCCCTGGCTTTGACTCTGTCCACAAACTCACACGCACACACGTGTGTTTGTGTGGCTGTGTGTATGTTCGCTCGTAAGTCTGGCCTTTGTCCGTGTCAGATTTCAACGTACAGATATACTGTCCTATAGCTGAAGCCCAACGTGGTTTTGAGATTGTGACCACAGAGATACAGGCCAAATGAACTCCCATGAACTATCCCATCCACTATCACAACACCTCTCGCTCTCTTTCTCTCTCTCTCTCTCTCTCTCTCTCTCTCTCTCTCTCTCTCTCTCTCTCTCTCCCATATACACGTAAGATACACCAAACATCTACTTCTAACCACATTTATCTTCCTGCAAGATCAGGGTTGGTAGATCTCACGTGCCTGAGGTGTGTGTGTGTGTGTGTGTGTGTGTGTGTGTGTGTGTGTGTGTGTGTGTGTGTGTGTGTGTGTGTGTGACCAAACCTTCTTTCAACCCATCATGAGCAGGATCTGTCATTTTAGTTCTCTGACACACAAACACGTAAATAAAACCAAAACAACCTGGCCATAAGAGAAAACAACAACATCTAAAAATATCATGAAGTATCAAGAGAATCATCAAATAATTTCTAGTCATTCCTAACCCCATCACGCACACACACACTCACACACCATCAAAATGGAAATTTGCCCTTTTATTTCACTGAATTTAAAAAATCTTCAGTTTTTAAAAAGCCCCCCCAAATATTTTTTCAATCATTTCCTCACATTTTTGTGGAGAGTCAAAATCCATGAATTAGTCATAAAGTGTTAGTCTATCTTCAGTGTAGAAACTCAGGCACACAGAGAGAAGAGAAGAGCTCATATTGAGCAGTGACACACAGGACTCACCCTTCTCCTCCAGACACGCTCTCTCTCCTACTCCCAGCGTGGACAATGCACAGAATGAGTACTATTCCAGGTCTCAGAGGCTGCCCTCACTCACACATACACACGCGCATACACCCTCGTGCCGGGGATGGCCACTCCCCCATTCCACATGTGCCCTCCCACCGCCCGTCATGCTGGCCAACTCCGCCCCTTGGCTTCCTTCTCTGACTGCCTGTCAGCAGGTAGATCTCCTGTAGTAAGAGTGAAGTCGCCAAGCTAATGAGCCTTTGACAGACCACAATATGTTTATACATGCTATTTTCAGAAGAGAACAGTAAAACGACCTGTATTGGCAGGAACTTTAACATGACGCAAATGGCACCTTTAGTTATTCCAAAGCAATTTGAACTGTGGGAGTCATTGTAGTTTGGCTGTGGGAACTGTGAAAAACAAGAATTTATAATTGTGACATATGGAACTTTATAGTTTTATTACTCTCAACATGCTACATAAATCTGCATATCTGTCAGACTCCATTTTGTGTTTGGTTCGTCCTGTCTCTCCCATTTGTTTTACTGTAATAAACTTGGCCAAATATGACACTGCATATTTTATTCATTCATTTCCCATTGTTAGAAATACCTACTTAATTGTGAAAATGTAAAATTACAATACCCATTCATGTGTCAGAGAGAGGCGTGTTTGAGGAGGAAAATAAAGTCCATTTATGTAGGAGCTTTTACGCTTGTCTAGACAGAACTAGCTATGGAATTGCACTAGCTGTGCCAAGTCCACCCTCCATAATAAAGGTCCTGCACAATAACACCATGAATGAATGAAGGAAGAAAAAAAACATTTTATATACCGGTAATCTCCCTACATTGCTAGTAGCTATCTAAACACTCCGTAGTCAAGACAGCTCACCAATTAATCATATCACCAATTAATTAATCACTGCTGATCATAGAAAAGAAACAACCAGCATAACAAATGTAACGTTTTGGTAAGATTCTAAAAAAGAAACATTTTTTTCTTAGGAATTGAATCTCCTTATTTTGGTTTTATATTGTAAGGTCGTCTCTGCCGTAGTGGCAGGGAGATGTCACTCTAGCGATGTTCTTTGTGTTTAAAGTCATGTTTATGTACTGTAAATACTGGTGGTTATGTTATCCTTTAAGTCACGTATGTTGTTAGTCTAGGTCACCCCATATTATTTCATGTATGTGTACATTTATGAGTCTCCCTACCGTGTGTGTGTGTGTGTGTGTGTGTGTGTGTGTGTGTGTGTGTGTGTGTGTGTGTGTGTGTGTGTGTGTGTTGTGTGTGTGTGTGTGTGTGTGTGTGTGTGTGTTTGTGTGTGTGTGTGTGTGTGTGTGTGTGTGTGTGTGTGTGTTTGTGTGTGTGTGTAATGTTGTCTAGTAATGTTTAGTCTAGTTCTATGTAATTACTCCCTTCCTGACGCAATTTCACTATTGCGGCGAGAACAGAGCCTGTGTTCAAGCTGACATGGACCTGTCTGCTGTCTCTCCCTTCCACACCACAGTATGTAAATGTTGTACATGTATATACTGGAAGACTACAGAAATGTGTTTTGCTTTTGTTGACTTGAGTGACCACTGGGTGGCAGTAAACACTGTGTAATCCAAACAGCAATGGGCCATAAAGGGGGGGGGGGGGGGGGGGGGGGGGGTATTTATACAAAGGAGTGAGGAAGCTTCAAATGATGGAGGGAAACACTTGGGAAGAGGGGTTAAGAGAACAGGAAGAAGACATGCTCAATGGAAAAGATTTTTCACATTCTTCACATTTCAGTGACCATGCAAAATGAGTCTATGTGTTCGAGGAAGTGAGTCAGTGTCAATGAGTTTGTTAATGGACATGTTTTACAGACTGGTTAGTCATAAAGTCATCATAACAGGGTGTACCTGTTTCCTCATTGGTCGGGCCGTTGGTGTGATGACAGACTAATGTTTGAAATGCTTGTGGAGGTACAAGGCAAGACTCACTGTGTTGACAGAACGAACATCCTTTCAGCTGGGATGAGGAGTTTTTTTATATATATTATTATTATTCTTATCAGAGACCATTTATTATTATTATTCTGCGATTGGTTGTCCTATCACAGGTGTCATTGTTTTGGTAACTTTGTATCAGTACAATATGCTGTTTTGGATCTATAAAATCACTCTCAACTAACCTTTTCAATTCATGTGTATGATCATTTCTGATAGGATCTCTGAACCTCCACCACTCCATCTCCTAAGATGAATTCCTACAAGCCTCCACTGAAGTAGCAGTAATGGCAAAACCTGTGTGTCCCAAGGTTAAAACCAGTTTACTTCCCATCAGATTAATAATCTGCACTGCTATCACCTTTGATTGGCTCAGACCATTCACTCATTTCATCTGAACTACAGACCATTCACTCATTTCATCTGAACTACAGACCATTCACTCATTTCATCTGAACTACAGACCATTCACTCATTTCATCTGAACTACAGACCATTCACTCATTTCATCTGAACTACAGACCATTCACTCATTTCATCTGAACTACAGATCATAATACATTTATTGGATATCCTCACACCCCACAGGCTGAGTGCAGAATCTGCATTTCACTGCACATAAATTGGTACTGTGGAAAAATGACATGCTTGCAATTTCAAACAGATCTCAAAAGATGCACATGACACCACACTACATGAGTAGTCTTCCATAGAACCAAAGAGCCAAACACAGAAACAAAGAGCCAGGCATAAAGCTCAGTTATGGAACAACATTCTAGTGCCAAGACAAAACTAAGACAATCTCCCAGGTTTTAAATATATACTTCAACCCTGAGTTAGCAATTTAGACATCGCACCTGTAAATGCAGATGGCTAACAAAGCACAGCAAGTTAAGATGAAGTTATTCTAAAACATGAATACAAAAAAAAAATACTTTTTTTCTTCCAATAAGCACATGTGATCTGGCCATATATACACATAATGCTCATCGTGTTTCACTGGCCAACAGTTTTAACAACATGTTTCATCACAAATTTTGTTGTTTTGCGGTCATGTTATGTTATATGTCAAATGTTAAAAATGTTATATGAGGTACACTCACTACTGCAGACATACTCTAGTTTTAATATGAACTTTTGACATCGGGAACAACAGCACATATCCCTAAACTACGTTACCTGTGATCATCACTTTGTCTTGTATGAACTATAGTGGAGATGTGATGTGTGTATCGAGCGTAATGTTACTGCCATTCTAACCAGCTTTACCAGTCATCTAGAATAAACTCCCACAATCAGTTTGCAATGTGATCCGTAAGAACCAGATCAAGTAGCCAAATGTTTATCTATAGTTTCACAGTATCCTAGATAATGCCCTAAATGTAGGATAATGTTATGCTGTTCAAAAGGAATTTAGATTGAGGAAGGGGGGCAATTTTCATTAATGCAATAGAGAAAGCTTCATCTTACATGCACCTCAGGTGTATCTGTCGACAAACATGGCATTAGTCTTCATTGCTGTACTGATATGCCAAGATACAGGATATTCAGTGTTCAGGACCCACAATCTCACCTAGATTAACTGCTCTAAAGCCATTTGCACATGACGTTAGCCCTCCTCCTGTACAGGACAGCTGCATGATTCAGTTATTTAAATGAATAGTCTACCAGCTCATCAACAGCCTGCCTCAGGAGACTTTAGCAAACCCACATCAGAGCCCAGGAACCACCAGCTCAAATACTCATCATAACCCAAGTGTGAGCAACTCCCGAGTAATAGTAGTGTAGATGAGCATAACTTTAACGGGCGATCATAGAGTATGAAGCTTTTGTGTGACGGACTTGGCATTGGAATTCAACTTGATGGTTGAGAACGGATTAATCCGTTTTCAGTTATTTCTTATGGGGAAAATTGATTTGGAACTCGAGTGCATCACTTCTGATGCTCCTTCCGGAATGAATTAGCATCAAGTTCCGGGGTTCTATTGTATTGTATTGAAAATTGGTGCAATACTCAAAGCTTTAGTAATACTTCATCTTCATCACAGTACGGCGGGCCCCCTACCAGTCGCCTCCGTCTACAGCGGGACTTTTTGTTGTTGTTGTTGTTGTTGTGTTGTGTTCGTCCCTCAGGTGGGCGAAGCCCGTGATCCATCTAACCTGAGGGTCGTTTGTTTGTCTATATATATGTCTTGTCTTTGTACCAGTTGACCGCTGGTCATTATATCCTTCATTTGGATTGAGACACGGGTTTTTGGTTTGCGCACTTTCTTCATTAAACCTTCCATTTTCTTGGCGTGATCGCTTCCTTTTTGTTTCGCTCACCCTGCCCGTCACAGAATGACCAGCCACTTTCGGAAGCCTCCAGTCTCTTTTACTTTCTCCTTCGTTCGTGATCATGTCTCATGGTAAGTGTTTGTCTGCGTGGTGTTTTGTGAAGAGTTCCGCCGTGCTTATGTGTTGTGTGTGGGGCACGGCGAGGACCAGGGCTGTCTTCCCTGGGAAAACTCTTCTTGTTGTGTGGGTGTTAAGTGTGTACGCATGAACAGGATTGTGGATCAGTGTGCGTTGCTCGTTTGTGTTAAATGTTTTGTGTGTGATGCAGTTACAGCTCATCACTGTCGCCTCGCTCCCCGTTTGTCTTGTGTTCTATGTGGGGAGTGACTGTGAACCTGAGCGGCGTGTCACAATTGTGTTATCGAGCGCGCATGTGTGGGTCCCGTCCGTTCGTTGTTTGTACACAGTTTTTTGTTTGTTTGTCTAATCTTCGTTTTGTTACGTAGATCCTAAGGGAGGCCCTGACCAGGTAAGTGGGGGGTTCTCCTGATTTAGAAAGGAGACCCCTCCCCCATGGTAGGGGGGATCAGGGTAGGTCTGTGTTTTGTGTTGGTGTGTGTGTGTGTTTTTTTATGTGCAGGTGCTTCTCCCTGGTGGTGGAGCGTGATGGGAGGCCCCAGCTGGGGCTGACTCCCAGGACCCTGGGGTGACCACTAGCAGAGGGCAGGGGTCAGCTCTGGGAGGAGGTAGGTCCAGGAGGTGACGTAGCCACGCCCTGGGGAGGCAACCTGCACACACATACACCTCGGACGAATAAAGAGCCATAGATCCTCATCCTCACACCTGTGGGGCTAAACGGTTAGGGCGTGAGGGCCCTGTGTCCCTGCCTTGTCCCTGCCTTCCTGCCCCTTCGTGTTTTGTGTGCAGCCGCTGTGTGCCACACACCCAGTGGAGGGGAGTGCGGCTTGGTGGGGGGGTCTGTCACAGTGAGGCGGCCCCCTACCGGCCGCCTCCGTCCACAGTGGCAGTTGTTGTTGTTGTTTTGTTGCGTTGTGTTTGTCCCTCAGGTGGGAGGAGCCCGTGATCCGTTTCACCTGAGGGTCGTTTGTTTGCCTATATATGTCTTGTCTTTGTACCAGTTGACCGCTGGTCATTATATCCTTCATTTGGATCAGTTCACGGGTTTTGGTTTGCGCACTTTTCTATTAAACCATCCTTTTTCCCTGAGACTTGGCATGATCGCTTCCTTTTTGTTTTGCTCACCCTGCCCGTCACAACTTGTGAACAAGAAATTGGGTGGATCAGATCTTCACCTTCAGCTCCTAATAATCCTCTCCTATTTAGCACCATGGAGAGAATTTGGTGAATTTGCCATGATATCGTTCTCCTTTTAAGCACCATGGAGAAGACACCGTCACTGTGCCATGGTGTGGTATGGTTCTCCTTTTAAGCACCATGGAGAAGACACCGTCACTGTGCCATGGAGTGGTATGCCAGCTGCACTACAAAGAGCCCCCAAGAGACATAAAACAAAAAGAACCCAAGAGACATGTGGGCAGTAAAAACATACAATCGTGGGAACTAACCATGTATGGCAGCCGACCACATAAGAAGTCTAGCAACACGGGCAGAACACCCAAGTCAGGTCACCCAAGTCCTTGAAGAAATACAGGGCCATTAAAATCCACACCAGGGGGCTGAGAAACAGCTCAGAGCTCCACCACTGACCACACCCCCTCCACAACTGACCACCACCACTGACCACACCCTCTCAACCACTGACAACCACCACTGACCACACCCCCTTAACCAGTGACCACCACCACTGACCACACCCCCTTAGCCACTGACCATTCACCACACCCCCTCAACCAGACAACCACCACTGACCACACCCCCTCAACCACTGACAACCACCACTGACCACACCCCCTCCACAACTGACCACCACCATTGACCACACCCCCTTAACCACTGACAACCACCACTCACTACACCCCCTTAACCACTGACAACCACCACTGACTACACCCCCTCAACCACCGACAACCACTATTGACCACACCCCCTCAACCACTGACAACCACCACTGACCACACCCCCTCAACCACTGACAACCACCACTGACCACACCCCCCTCCACCACTGACCATCACCATTGACCACACCCCCTCCACCACGGACAACCACCACTGACCACACCCCCTCCACCACTTCTCTTACACATCCACCTTGTTACAACCTTTCACGGCTGAATCTTTTTTGACCTCTGTCGTTCCTAAGACTGCACTCTTCTGGACAAAGAAGAGTTGTTTTTCCTGGGATCTGCTGGAGCCAATCTCCCAGTTAGCCACAGTGTTTAGATAAGACCTACTGTCCATATCTGTACATACCTACTGTATATATGTTAATACACAGGTACCAAAGGACCCAGGGTGTACCACACACCCACACCATTACTACTCCTCCACCAGCCTGAACTGAACCCGTCACACGAAAGGCTCATCAATTCATACTGCTTTTATGATCCTCTATTATAGTCCATCCGTGTTGCTTTTACGATAGTCTATTATAGTCCATCTGTGTTACTTTTACGATAGTATATTATAGTCCATCTGTGTTACTTTTACGATAGTCTATTATAGTCCATCTGTGTTACTTTTACGATAGTATATTATAGTCCATCTGTGTTACTTTTACGATAGTATATTATAGTCCATCTGTGTTACTTTTACGATAGTATATTATAGTCCATCTGTGTTACTTTTACGATAGTCTATTATAGTCCATCTGTGTTACTTTTACGATAGTATATTATAGTCCATCCATGTTGCTTTTATGATCCTCTATTATAGTCCAGCCTAAGGAACTATGACTTGTTTGTTCAGAGATATCAGTTAGATGTTAGTTAGTATTTGGCTGCCATTTGCATGATCTGTTTCAGAATAATTCGTCATTTCCTCCCCTGACCCCTTTCTGTCAGTGAGTTCTTTACATCCCCACAATCACCTTTCACTGGATGTAGTAACTCAATCACTCAGTCTTTGTATACTCTCAACACCACTGCATGAGAAAACTCCCCCAAAAACCTCCATCAAAGTCTAGCAGTGATTACAATCAGATAAGGTTAGGATTAAACAATAAACTCTGATATGATAAAAATAAGAAACATGCAACTTTATATCATGATGCCAGCAGATTCAGACTTTTATTAACATAAAATTAGACGACTGTGATAGCCTACAAAAAAAAAGCTTCAGTTCAGAGTTATGACCATTCCTTTGACCATCGTCATGACATTTGACTACATTGGCTGCCTGTCAAATTTCATATCAGATTAGAGTCACTACAGCCAGTTTCATATGTGGTCATATATTTGTTTCCGATTCATGACCAACTTGAATGTGAGATCAGATGAGGTCAGATCAGCTCTCTGCTGATGACCTTGTTCCCTATGACTACTAGATCCCTGTGCTTACTTCACTTAATGGTGTAACCTTTTATAACTACATACATTGTGTGTTATTATTACCAGTGGCTGAATGACATCACACAACAAAACTACTGCATTATAAATTGAGAAATTAAGAGACACAAACCAGCACAAATGACCAAATGGGGGACTGTGACATCACAAGTGATACAATGCATGTTCTAATGTCTTAAAATGCTATAAGCACAAATGACAACTTTACTGGCACAAACCAGCATGAATAAGTATTTGTATGCTAGGTCTGATCACATGGGTGCCAGCTTCACCTGTGTCACTGTCATGATGACCTTTAATCTCACACAGTTCTCATCCCCAAAGTGCTCCACAAGCATTCCTTACTGGTCCCCATCTGATCCGCATCCACACGGTTCTTCATAGACATTAGTTTCATTGTAATACCGCAGATGAATAATTTAAACATTTCACTCCTCTCCCACCAGCACCCATAATAAACTGGATATAAAACAATGAATCAGATTTTGTTAAAGAGGGGCAAGATTGACGCCCATGTCCTAGCTGTGTTCCATGCTGTAGGTAGCTGCCTTAGGTCATGACATACAAACTTAGGTCCTACGAACGCTTTACCCATATCGTTGGACAGTATTTTAACTCAAAGGAACCTTAGCAACAATCACATTTTCAATTCAGTGACATCATAAGTCTTAACTACTATCAATAAGGTCTCCAGTTTGTAGATTCTGACTCGAAGAATACTTAGCCAAGAAAACTCATGCTCACATACATTCACCGGCCACTTTATTAGGTACTTTATTTATTAGGCCACTTTATTACTAGTACTGGCCTGAACCCCTTTTTGCCTTCAGAACTGCCTTAATCCTTCATGGCATTCTCGAAACATTCCTCAGAGAGTCTGGTCCATATTAACATGATAACATCACACAGTTGCTGCAGATTTGTCGGCTGCACATCCATGATGTGAATCTCCTGTTTCACCACATCCCAAAGGTGATCTATTGGACTGAGATCTGCTGACTTCAAGAAACCAGTGTGAGATGATTCGCATAGTGTGTTATCCTGCTGGAAGTAACCATCAGAAGATGGGTACACTGTGAACATAAAGGGATGGACATGGTCAGCAACAATACTCAGGCTGTGGAGTTGACACGATACTAATACTACATACTAATACTAACTGATCTTGAGGGTCATCTGGAGGAAGGGCAAAACAGCTCGCCAGTGGTGTTTTGCAGAAGGTGCATGGATACCGAGAGGAAGACTCCAAGAACATCAGCCAGTTCAGGATAATCTCGCTCTTCAGTGTTGAAGGGAAGATTTTCTTCAGTGTTGTTGCTAAGCGACTGGCTGATTTCTTCTTGAAGAACAGGTACATCAACACCTCTGGAGTACCAAGGTGCTTAGAGCACACTGGAGTGGTCACTCAGGTATTGAGAGAGGCCAGGGAGAACAAGGACGATCTGGTGATGCTTTGGCTAGACCTGGCCAATGCCTATGGCTCAATGCCACACAAGCTGGTTTTTGAGACCCTGGAGAGGCACCATGTTCCGGTCAGAATAAGAGACATCATCTTGGAGTACTATGGAGACTTCAGTCTGAAGGTCTCTGCAGGGTCAATTACATCGGAGTGGCACAGGTTGAAGAATGGAATCATCACCGGCTGCATCATCTCAGTGATCCTGTTTGCCCTGGCTATGAATATGCTTGTGAACACTGCAGAGGTCCCAAGTCCAAGTCTGGGGTCCGCCAACCACCAATTTGTGCCTTCATGGACGACCTGACTGTGACCACGGAGTCTGTGCCTGGAGGCAGATGGCTCTTTGCAGGACTGGAGAGTTTGATGCCATGGGCCAGGATGTCATTCAAACCAAATCAAGATCTTTGGTCTGGAAAAGAAGCAAGGTGGTAGAGAAGTTCCGCTTCTCTATCGCAGGAACACCAATCCTGACAATCTCTGAGAAACCGATCAAAAGCTTGGGAAAGTTTTTTGACAGCAGTCTCAGGGACAAGGCTTCTATCAAGAATACCTGTGAAGAGCTAGATAGATGGCTGATAAAGGTGGGCAAGACAGGCCAAAATATAGGGCATGGATTTATCAGCACGGGATTCTGCCAAGGATATTGTGGCCTCTGCTGCTCTACGAGTTCCCGATAACCACCACCTCAGATCTGGAAAGGAGAGTCAGTCGCTACCTGAGGAGATGGGTAGGACTGCCAAGGAGTTTGAGCAACATCGCCCTCTATGGAAACACCTGCAAATTGACACTCCCCCTGAAATCCATCGAGGAGGAGTTTAGGGTCTCCTATCACTGAACATATCACCCCTGTCCTTAAAAAGCTCCTCTGGCTCCCTGTTAACTACCGGATCCAGTATAAAATCCTACTAACTACATTTAAAGCTCTACCACCAGCCTGAACGATTGATACAAGGCAGGATTGATCCATGCTTTCATGTTGTTGACACCAAATTCTGACCTGACCATCCGAATGTCGCAGCAAAAATCGAGACTCATCAGACCAGGCAACATTTTTCCAATCTTCTATTGTCCAATTTTGATGAGTGTTGGGGAGATATAATGATAGCTAGTTCGTTTAGGTGTTAGGCGTCATCCAACATGGGGCATCGGTCAGAATGCCAGGTAGAGGAATGATGAGGAGACGATGGGCTTGGTCACTAGGATCTGGGCGAGCAAACTTGGGGATAGTGGGTTTCGGACCCCTATAATGTTCTTCAGGCACTGAGGGACGCGGTGGTAGGTAAGGTGTAGGTGCCGCAGGTCTCACTTTGTAGGATGATGCTGGAGGGTAGACTAAGCTAGGCACTGCGGGCCATGTCCTGGCATAGGCTGGAACAGGATGAGCGATTGGCTGTGAGTGTGATACAGGAGGTTGAGGCAGCTGTTGGGGGTACTCTGCCTGCGCGTAGTAGGCTGGTACCCTTCTACGAAGCGCAGACTTGGGAGGTGAGGGGTGAGACCGCACTGGAGGTGGAGGTTTGTAAGGCGTGTACGCAGGTTCTAGTGAGGCATAGGAGGGTTGGCTGTAGCCTTGCTTTGGTGCCTCAAACTCTAGGTTGTATACACCTTCATTCGGTTCCTCCTCAGGCTTGCACCACACTGGAGGGTCGGGCCATGTTTCCTCTTCCTCCTCTTCCGCCCTAGGCTGTACCGCGAGGGAAAAACTTGGATCTGCAGTACTGCGTGGAGGGGGATGGTGCGTGGGGTAGTTCGATGCGGGGGCATTGGACTGCCCAATCTCTGTTCTCAGTGAGCGTGCCACCTCTATTAGCTCTTTGATCTCGCTTCGTGCCTTGTTGAGCTCTGCTATGCCTGACTCAAAGTAATGCCTTGTTTGGAGCAGCTTAGCGTTCTCCTCTGAGGAGTGGGGGCCTAGGTGTGAGCGTTGCAGGTGATGGTATTCAGGTAGGAGGTCATCGCTGGTCAGATCCCTCCTCTGGAAGCAGCTGATGGCTAGCTGAGGGATCTCACTGTGAGCAGCATCACTTTGGCGGCTACCAGGACGAGTCTGTGAGGTTAGGGGACTTGAATGACCTGAATGCATCCCTGTTGTGGGAGGTGATGAGCCCATGTAACGGTCCACTTCATAGTCATCAAGCCAGGGAGGTTGACGTATTTGCCGTTTAGGACGCACGACAGGCATGGTCTCTTCACCAAACTCCATCTTGAATATGCCTATCCGGCTCGAAGGACCAATGTTGGGGAGATATAATGATAGCTAGTTCGTTTAGGTGTTAGGCGTCATCCAACATGGGGCATCGGTCAGAATGCCAGGTAGAGGAATGATGAGGAGACGATGGGCTTGGTTAATTAATTGTATTCTGACTCAATATTGAAACCGGTAGCATTAACATCCACACTGATTCATATCCACCGCTTTATACCCATAGACTGACATTGTGAATTCACATTCACAGTAAAGCGAGATGAGTTGACATTTCACACACACACAGTTTCTCATCATTGACTGTGAAGAAATGCCACCACCATTAACTAAATAACTAAAATGAACTTCACTTAAAGGAAAGATTCAGAATTGAACTCTGAGCGTGCCCAACGAAAAGACCGCTTCGTTTCTAATACAGGCTGATGAAACAGGAAACAATACGCAACATCAAGAAATCCTACAATAAGAGTCCCGGCCTTTTGTACAATGAGCTTGTGTGAATTGTAGCCTCAGTTTCCTGTTCTTAGCTGACAGAAGTGGCACCTGGTGTGGTCTTCTGCTGCTGTAGCCCATCCGCCTCAAGGTTTGATGTGTTGCGTGTTCAGAGATGCTCTTCTGCATGTCTCGGGTTGTAACGACTGAATTACTGTTGCCGTTCTATCAGCTCGAACCAGTCTGGCCATTCTCCTCTGACCTCTGGCATCAACACGGCATTTGCACCTACAGAACTGCCACTCACTGGATATTTTCTCTTTTTCGGACCATTCTGTGTAAACCCTAGAGATAATTGTGCGTGAAAATACCAGTAGATCAGCAGTTTCTGAAATACGGAAATTCTGAAAGACCAGCGCATCTGGCATCAACAACCATGTTAGATCACCTTTCTTCCCCATTCTGATACTCAGTTTGAACTGCAGCAGATCGTCTTGGTCATGTATACATGACTAAATGCATTGAGTTGCTGCCATGTGGTTGGCTGATTCGACATTTGCGTTAATGAGCAGTTGGACGGGTGTACCTAATAAAGTGGCTGGTGAGTGTAGTGCTGATTTTATAGTTAGCTAACAAACTAGCTTGTTTCAACACTTGGTTGATGTTTTCCCTCCCTTATTATTGCTTTACTTTGTCTGTAAAGCGTCATTTTGAGAAAGGCGCTCCAGAAATGTAACCTATTATTATGATTTTTATTATTATTATTATTTCCTAGTCAGCCATCCATATAGCTATAAACCAGCTAATAACTAGTGCTGACACAATGATTGAATATATGGTTATTTAATCAGGTGTTAGCACCAGCTGCTAGCAAATGATGGCTACCAACATTCACATCAGGTGGCTAATGTCATCTGGCTCAATTCATCCATTTGAACACAATTATCTTTTATTTATAGTTTGGTCCATCATGAGTTTTAAATGTTGATCAGGTGAACTGAATTATGGGATAGCCTTCCCCAAACAAGACACATGGGATACTGCCTTCAGATCTGAAGGCAGAGAAGATGCCTTAGAAGGCATGTGCCTTGTGCTGCCTTCCAAACGTGACTGGATTTATCTAAGGTAGGTGCAAAAAGTCCCAAAAATGCTGCCTGCCTAGGTAGCTGCCTCCCAGAGGGAATGTAATGGCTCTCTGTTATCGTCTTCTGTCAAAACCCTTGTAATTACAATTGGCCCTTAGCTCTTTTCTGAGCCCCATATAAACTACGTAACTAAAACAGCCCTTTGCCATCTTCGTAATCCTGTTCAACTCCATATTTGTGTTACGAAAACGTACCCACACCTTAATAAATTCTCTTCTGATTACTGCAATTCAGTTGCTTTTAGGGTCTTCAGTCCAAATTTCAAAACTAATCGCAGCATGTTTGAAAATCAGAATTACTCAAACTTAAAAATTTTAATCAGCTCTTATTAATCCGATTCAGCGGGTTTGGTGCCTTATCACTGCATCCTGCATTAGTTTTTATGTGCTTATTTCTTTGTACAAAGTAATCCATTTTACAGCCTGATACTGGTCTGTTCACTATTTCCACCTGATACTGGTCTGTTCACTATTCCCACCTGATACTGGTCTGTTCACTATTCCCACTTGATACTGGTCTGTTCACTATTCCCACACTCAACTGTTCTCCATGTAATACTGGAATACTCTTCAACATATCTGTGCCTGCAGTAACCTCTCCTCTTTCAAAACCCATGTCAAAATACACCTCCTCAAAACTGATTCTTATCTACATTACAGATATTATTTCACTCATACGCCATAAACTCCACTTCCATTTTTGTCACCACGGTCTTGTTTTGCAGTCAACGGTTTGTTTGGTTTCTCCACTGATTCTTGGTTGTGACGGGATGGTCTCCTTTTCTGGGTTTACCTTCTCTTGTAAAGCATTCTTACGTGTGAAAAAATAGCTGCATTAAAAGGTTTATCTGTTATTATTTATGGCAAAATGACAAGCACAGAGCCTTTAATTAGGCAGCAGGTCAAGTAGTAAAGGTGCACGTTAACAAGGTTGTCAACAAACAACAAATAAACAAAGAGATCAGACTTCTTCACACTAATAATGTTGAGAATCCTCATACAGGCATTTACATCTATAATACCATCTGGTCAGCAACAAATCTTTGGGGACTCCGTTGTACAAACCATTTATAAGTCTGAGCTTGAACGTTTAAAAGAGTATTAGGTCTTATTTTCATCCTTGTGTGTCACCAAACTATTTCTTCAAAACAAAATACCATCAGTCACCTTCCACTCCTCACTCACCTCCACGTTTAAACTTCTTTGAGGATTTCGCTGCTGTTCCACGTGCTGTGCATGAATCTTCTCTACTGCACCTGATTGAACACACACAGGCTCAGGATGGGAATATACACCCACAACCCATTTGATCCAACTTTACACTAGCTTACCCTGGATTTCTTTATCTCTCAGTCGACGAATGGCTGCACGAATGACTTTTCTCTCTTCATACTCTGTGGAGCTTTGTAGCTGGACAGACAGACATGTGGCAAAACTCAGACTCTCTACCATAAATGGAATAAAAAGAGTTAGAAAAAGGGGCTAGAATTCATTCATTACAAAAAAAACTCAAAATTTATTTCAAACATTTGCCTGAAACAACAATGACATTTTAGCTAGCAAAAACATGAAGGGAGTGAATGGCTTGTCTGTGCCTTAGTTGTGTCATTGCGTAACTGTCATTAAGTATCATATACTTTCCTCTTACACATTCCTACCATTGCAGAAAGGGCATCAACGTCTTGAATGTCCTCAACTTTCCTTGAAAGCAAATCCAAGGACTCTGCCAAATCAGGCCTGTGATAAACACGCACGCACACACACACGCACACACACACACCATGTAAACAAATGCACCAAGTTGGCAAGCATCGCTCACACGGAGCAGAGAGACGTCAGGCGTGGTAGTGGGACGGATCCTTCTGCTGGTCACACACATACCCAAAGTGGCTCTTGGCAAAAATGGACTCCAGTCTAAGAATGGAGAATGTGGAGGCTGGAGTTTCCCCAGTGCACTCTTCACATGTACATGTGCGGGAGAGACACACACACAGTGGGACTGGATTCTTTGCATTCTTATAAGCAGATGATGACAGGACTAAAAGAATGAAAGATTTTCTTGAAATAAAAAAGTTTACATTTAAACCAGGCTGAGAAACTACAATGACTGATGTTACACACTAAAGTTACATGACTAAAGACAGGTCTGAAGCTTTGAAGGAGGTCTGAAGCTTTGAAGGAGACCTCAGTAGACTTTTCACACAAATGTGTGTTGGCTATTTGTAAATTGCTCAAAAAGATTCACTTTCTCAGCTTCCAACTATTAAGACCTCACGAGTTTTATGAAAATTACCTTAAATACATCCTAAAAATTGTTTTGTAGTAGCACATAGTGTGGAAAAACAAGTTTACCTGCAGGGGACTGAAAGGACCAATTAACCTTAATATATGAATATTTAGTAAATTACTGTTACCATTATTAGAACAGTGAGTAAAATTTGTTATAAAGACAATATCAATACTTGACATTGTATGTTTCTAAAGAAACATACAACTACAGAATACTCCACTTAAGTGCCACGCCATTACTACCTTCATGAACATGTGATTCATGATCCTCTATACAGACTTCTTGTTTCCTCAATATGAATTAAATGTTTTTTTTTATCCTGTTTATGTAAAAGTCATACATGTCCCTTTTGTCTTGAACCACATGCTCACTGAGGTGTTGCCAGGGAGACAAGATGACCCTCGAGTGTCTTGGCTCTTCTAGAGCAGTCCTATCTTCTCATAGAGCTTCTCTTTCCTCACCAATGTAGAGGTAATGTAGCTAGTACTCTATTATACTATTATTACAGATAATACTATCTACACTGTAAAAGATAACACCATTGGTTAATCAAAAAACATTAGTAACCTTTACTTAATTCATAATAACCTAGTGCAGTGGTTCCCAAAGTGGGGGGCGCGCCCCCTAGGTGGGGCGCGGAGCTATTGCAGGGGGGGCGCGGAGCTTGAAAGTAAAACGTGCACATGTGTCAATATTAGGGATGCACCGATTCCGATATTAATATCTGAGAAAATTCTAGATCGGGTATCAGTGACAATGTGACCGATCCATTAAAACAGATCTATTCAGTCTAATTCTATGCTTGTAACGCTTTTCGGAGTTACACTCCGACACGGACAGAAAACTTGGACAGTTAACAGGCGAGTGAAACACGAAGCACACAGAGAAGAGGTGAATCACTCACTCGTACTCGCGCTGGTGCTATTCCACTTAGTCCGTTTATGTGCTGGTTAACCAAAATAAACCTGGGCTCCATCATTACTTGACTGTTCATACATGAACTGGTGAGTTGTCCAAAGCTCATTGAATGCGTTACTTACAGAAATAAAATAAAGATAAAATAAAGAGCAGTGGTTTTCTACGGCAGAAAGCTAAATAACAACAATATTCCATACGCGCGCTCAACTCGCTCCCTTAAAGAGACAGTACACATATTTCTGGCCGTTACATGCTTTGTGCTCTGCGTGATGTCAACGCTAGCAAACTAGCCGCATAGGTATTGCTGTTTCTCTTATTTCATCTCCTTATTTATTTTAAATGATATTTAGAATTCTTGAACCATTTCAAAGGTTTCTTGCAGTTTATTTTTTTCATGTTTGACCAAAGTTGTGAACCTATTGTTTTTGTAAGTTTCAGGTTCTTTGGTATTATTTATTTTACATTCAATGTTATATTCATAATTGCCCTGACTGAACAAATGCAAGTTGTGCTGTTTTTACATGTTTTTATGTGTGTTTAAGTGTGCTATACTGGTGCAGAGTTTTCAATAAACTTGTAATTCAGTATGTCTGTGTTTAAAAAAAAAATGTTTTAAGTCGATTCAGCACTGTTTTATCAGATCGGTATCGGATCAGTATCGGCCGATACCAAGCCTCAGATAGATATGAATGGGTATCGGAAGTGAAAAACGTGAATCGGTGCATCCCTAGTCATTAGGGAGGGGGGGGGGGGGGGGGGGGGGGGGGCGCAAAAATATTCTCATCTACTAAAGGGGGGCACGGCAGAAAAAGTTTGGGAACCACTGACCTAGTGATTTAACTCATATAATTTTAGTAAAGTCCCATTTTTTTATGAAACACCTCAGAAACTAAATACAGGCGAGTTTACTCAACGCAAACCTTCAAGTTGCAGGACCCACGCATACGCAGTGACGTCAGCAAGTCAAACGTTTTTCAGCGGAGCGCAGCGGAGATTTAACATACCGTTTAACGGGCATGTTTCACGTTCTAAGTAAACGTTATGTTAAAATGTGAGATGAGACTGCCATGTTAATGAACCAAGCGATTAGCTTAACTGAGGCAATAATTTCCAGTTCTGGTTATTAACCTGCCTGGCAGAAGTATTAGCAAAATAACTTATGCTAACTGGGATTAGCAATTTACGTTCAGAAATACGGATGGTCACCATTAAAGTATTAACAGTGTAGATATAATAATTTGAATGCACTTTAGATTCAAGTGTGTTTTTGGAAAGGCTTCGCCGTGTTAACGTCTTAGTTATGTAGTTTAGCTGCTGAAGTTAATGTTGTTTAGTAGGGGGCGGGGCATTCATTTACCCAGAATGCCACTTGAGTTAATCTAAGGCACCGTTACCGTGTCTAGTAGCTAGAATTTAGAGGTGAGTGAGGTTGTGCCTTATGTAGGTGTTCATAAGAGTTAAGTTTTTATCTCGTGTGATATTTATGCACTGCTTCTTTGAGCTGGTGTTATTGTTGCTGCAATAAAAGAAGCCATTTTTCTTGCTTCTTCACAAAATGTTGCACAATGCTGTTACGGAACAGCTCCGGACCCTTCCCTGTGGGCGTGTCATTATGTCGTCTGCCTGCAGTTATGTCCATGTTAGTAGTTCCGTGGGTGTGGGTTGTCTGTGAGCGTGTTCGTTTGTTACACCTGTGCCTTGTCTCGAGGTCACGTGGGTCTGTGTAATTCACCTATTTAATGTGCGTTCGCGCAGTGTCATGTGCTCGTCTTTGTGTAAAGTTTCGTGTCTGCGCGAGTGTTGTTACTGTGCTGCTCGCGCTCCGCCCGGAGCTTCACGTCTTTGCCTGATTAAACGTTTCTATGTTCACCAATAACGTCGTGGTGCCTGCCTCCTACACCCGCCGTTACAAATGCTTTGATAAAACCGGCATGTAACATTTTAATGCTGGTTTTATATCAGAAATTAATAAAAGAAATACTGTGGACTAACAGTTCTTAATTGTGCTTACTTTATTTTTCTAAGGCAATCGGTTTCCTAAATTTCCTAAACAGGACTTTTTTTTATAAAGTTACATAAACTTTGGTAATATAAGTAGCACCACTTAGAAATGACAAGTTAGCGTTACTATGCTATTTAGTCTGTACAACTCAACTAAACTGAGTAAATACAACTGTTTGGTACATTTAATTAGTAGTAGACATTAAGTAAACATAACTTGAAAATAACAGTTATATTTACTTAACTTTTTAAGTGCAACCGGTTTCCTCAATTTTTTTAAGTAAGATCAACTTATCACATTTTACAGTGTAGCTACATAGCTACTGTTTTTGTGTCTTTATTAGGGGTGTGGGAAATTTTCAATTCTTAGATGCATCTCGATGCGCAACGTAGACGATTCAGAATCGATTCACAAATGACAACAATCGATTGTCTAGACATTAGTTCTAACTGAGAACGAGCGGAAGTGTTGTACCCAGACAGTCTGTGCTGCGCACATAACAAAGACGCAAGAAGAGCGGCAAATCTAGCCGGCATTAACTTACTAAATCCTGGTTTATAGTAAACGCAGCGCGAGGGTCCACTCGGCGAAAACGACGTAATCGCGGTGGCTCAGCCTGTGCGCGAGGGACTCGCGCGCTGTCAATTCGAGAGGTCGTGCACTAGAGGTCTGCGCGGGACTGCTTTTTAATTCCGCTCCCGCTTGTTTTAGTCCCGCTCCCGCCAATAAATCGCCTGTTTTAATCCCGCTCCCGCCCGCTCCTGCTTGTTTTAGTCCCGCTCCCACCAAAAAATCGCTTGTTTTAATCCCGCACCCGCCCGCCACATACACATTTCTGTCGCCCCCACCCGCAATCCTAATATGAATTGAATTAATTAAATTTAGTACTTTACATTTTCTTATGTATTTATTAAAACAGCAATATAGCGATGGATCGTGCGGTCCCATTTCTTACCACAGTCCAAACACATCCCGTTAGGTGACGTACACCAACACTTTCTGACATCTATCACAACAAGCAAATGGTAGACGATTTCCATCTCCATTAATTACAATGGAATATGACCTCCATACATCAGACTTTCCTGTAGTTGGCTTAATTGTGGTGTATTCGCCTGTTTTAATTGAATTTTCCACAGCTGAAACTGGTTGACCGTCTACAGTCTCTGCCATTTCTGTATCAAAATGACAAAATGACGCACACTTCATGTTCACGTGATCAGTTGCTTAGCCAATATTTTGAATTAGTTTATTGCTTACTTACTGAATGATTAGTTGTTTTCGTCCTTTTCCTTATGCATGGAAATCATTGCATTGTTATTATTATAATTTTCTAGACTATTTATTAATTTGCAGGATTTTTCTACATGTATATGCGGTCCCGCTCCCGCATCGGCTGGACTAATTAAACTCCCGCTCCCGCCAGTAACAATTAAATTCTGTCCCGCGCCGCAAGATATTCTGATAGAGTGCAGACCTCTTGTCACGTAGGGCAACGCCCCCTCTCGTAGCTGTCGCTCTGGGTTCCCTCATGTCCGTGTTCCCTGCCTGTTTGTCCCGCCCTGCTCGTTGGTTTTGATGGATTCCTTGTTTGTTACCACGCCCCTGTGTCATTGTCATCACCTGTCCCTTGTTTAGTCCTGTGTATATTAATCCCTGTGTCTCCCAGGTCTAGTTGTCGGTCTTTTTGTTTTTCGCTGTGTTTTGCCTGTTCGCCCTAGTGCTGCTGTTTAGTGAGTCCTCCTTGTTGTTTTCCTTGTCCGTGTTCATGCCTTTGTACATTTCATGTCAGGATTGCCAACCCGTTATGACCCATGCCCGTTACATCGACTCTGCCTATGGAATTTCCTGTAATAAATCTCGCTCTCCTCAGCGCTTGTGTCCGCCTCCCTGTTCTGCCCCGCGCAGATCGTTACATAAAGACCGACCCTACAAGGACACAGCGAGGGAGCGAGACTCTGGTGAGTTTAATCGCTGTGATGAGATGTTGGCTGGTTCGGTCCAGTTCAACTCTCCGATATCGCAGCGTGAACGAACCAGAGACAGAAATTCCCCTGGCGCTGTGGGAACACGGAAGTCTCGACGCGCACCAACGAAAGCCCAGTCACTTTCGGTTTCGACTGGCTTTCGCGTCGAGACTCCTGTTGAGCGCTACATGTCTGCCCGGCTTGATCACTATAGGGAGGAGAAACCTGTAGTACAAGTCGCGGGCAGACGGATAGAGTGCACAGACTGGCGTTTGCTTAACCCTCGGTTGGCTCTCGATGGCTTCTGCGAGCTCCCGACGCCTCAGAGGAGGCGGAGCCGTCGCAGAGAGAGCCACCGAGGGGCTTCTGTGTCTGTGTATTCTTCCAGGCTCACCCAGGACCCTGAGGAGGAGGACCTACCGCCGCTGATCCAGCCAGCTACACACCACGACACCCCCAAGTATTTTTTGGGGGGGAGTACAAACCACGTCGGCTTGGCGGACACGCCCCCCGATGACGTCAGTATAGTGGCTCCGCCCCCCGAGGACGTCGGCTTTGACGGACACGCCCCCCGATGACGTCAGTATAGTGGCTCCGCCCCCCGAGGACGTCGGCTTGGCGGACACGCCCCCCGATGACGTCAGTATAGTGGCTCCGCCCCCCGAGGACGTCGGCTTGGCGGACACGCCCCCCGATGACGTCAGTATAGTGGCTCCGCCCCCCGAGGACGTCTGCTTGGCGGACACGCCCCCCGATGACGTCAGTGCGGCGACTCCGCCCCCCGAGGACGTCATGTCACGTCTGCGGCCTGTTCCCGCGATCCCGAGGAGGTCGTCCACGCCTGTTCCCGTTCCCGCTGCCTGTCGGCAGTCCACGCCGGTTCCCGTTCCCGCTGCCTGTCGGCAGTCCACGCCGGTTCCAGTTCCCGCTGCCTGTCGGCAGTCCACGCCGGTTCCAGTTCCCGCTGCCTGTCGGCAGTCCACGCCGGTTCCAGTTCCCGCTGCCTGTCGGCAGTCCACGCCGGTTCCAGTTCCCGCTGCCCGTCGGCAGTCCGCGCCGGTTCCTGTCCCCGCGACCCTGGAGAGGTCGTCCGCGCCGGTTCCTGTCCCCGCGACCCTGGAGAGGTCGTCCACGCCGGCTCCTGTTCCCGCTGCCCGCCAGCGGACCCTGCCTGTTCCCGCTGCCCGCCAGCGGACCCTGCCTGTTCCCGCTGCCCGCCAGCGGACCCTGCCTGTTCCCGCTGCCCGCCGCCCGGCCGCGCCTGTTCCCGCTGCCCGCCGCCCGGCCGCGCCTGTGTCCCCAGAGACTGTGCTGCCCTCTATTGGGCCTGGACGTTTTGTGCCCTGTGCCCCCGTCTCTTTGCCCATGTTCCCCTTGCTCCCTTGTTCTGTCCCCGGTTTTGTGTTGGTCCCAGTCCCTGTGTGTGTACCTGTTCGTGTCCTTGTGCCCGTCCCTGTGTCTGTGTCTGGTCGGTCCCTCCAGGTCCCTGTACCTGTGTCTGTTCCCCAAGTAATCACCCACTTTGTTCCTGTCCCAGTCTCGGTTGTCCAAGCCGTGTTTGCCTCCGTGTGTGCCTCTGCCCTGTCCCCTGGCCCCACTCCCGTGTCTGTCCCCGGTCCTGTCCTGTCCAGTCCTGCTCCCGTGCCTTGCCCTGTCCCTGCCTGTATCGCCATGCCCCGACCCAGCTCCTGGCACGTCTCTGGTTCCCCTGTCTTTGTCCCTGCCATGCCCCAGGCCCCATGTCCTGTTCTGCCCGGTCCTGTCCCTCTGGTCTGTCCTGTGTCTGCTGTTCCTGTCCCTCGCCGTGTGCCGTAGTTCCCTGTCCTGTCCAGTCTGCCCTTGCGTGCCCCAGAGTGGCACGCTTTGAGGGGGGGTTCTGTCACGTAGGGCAACGCCCCCTCTCGTAGCTGTCGCTCTGGGTTCCCTCATGTCCGTGTTCCCTGCCTGTTTGTCCCGCCCTGCTCGTTGGTTTTGATGGATTCCTTGTTTGTTACCACGCCCCTGTGTCATTGTCATCACCTGTCCCTTGTTTAGTCCTGTGTATATTAATCCCTGTGTCTCCCAGGTCTAGTTGTCGGTCTTTTTGTTTTTCGCTGTGTTTTGCCTGTTCGCCCTAGTGCTGCTGTTTAGTGAGTCCTCCTTGTTGTTTTCCTTGTCCGTGTTCATGCCTTTGTACATTTCATGTCAGGATTGCCAACCCGTTATGACCCATGCCCGTTACATCGACTCTGCCTATGGAATTTCCTGTAATAAATCTCGCTCTCCTCAGCGCTTGTGTCCGCCTCCCTGTTCTGCCCCGCGCAGATCGTTACACCTCTATTGTGCACCTCTCGAAATTTGTAACTTTGCGCTCGCCGCGTTTCAGCGCAATTGAACAAAGTCATGTTTCATACAAGGTGTAATTCAAGCACTTGTACGCCAATTTCAAGGTCCATTTCAATATTTCCTAGCACGTTAAACTTTATTAAGTTAAATATTTATACATATACTCGAAATTATTTGAAATAATTCGCTTTTTAATCACATTATTTAATGGTTGTTTATTTTCAAAATGACCAATCTTAACGTCTTCACGTTCTCTCATGTTTCGTCCTGGAATTACACGAGGCTCGTATTTGTTAACGTAATACAAGATAACTGTTCAGTCAGACAGCTATTTATTGTGAAACAAACTAGTTACAGTTTCAAGCATTTTCAAATACTTTAGCCTAAATTCCAGCACTTTTCAAACCTGAAACACAAAGCAACATTAAAATTCATTTTGTGCTGCTTCATAGTGAAGGATTTGCGTCCATATTCAGTCATTGAGAACCAGGGCTTTTGTGCCCTGCTGCACACATTGGAGCAGAGATACAGCGTCCCGTCTAGGAGATACTATTTTTCAATATTTAGTCTGAAGTCTTGGAATCTTTATTTTTATATAAGGAATGTGTTTAAGTTATTAGGTTTTTAAAATATGCTGAAGTGTACAAGCATTATTTTTTAATTAGAGCTGATTGCACAGAATTCTGAATGTGTGTATGAAAAGTTGTTTGTGATTTTGGTAAATTTCTGATTTTGTCTGAGGAGTTCTATTCTCAGGGTATTGTTTTAAGTCAGCTGCTAGCATATAATTCTAGAAGCTGTGGAAGCTGTGGTTTTGGTAACACATATTTGTTTGTTGTTTGCACATAATGTTGGTTAAGAGTTGGCATTTGCCGAAATCTGTTAATTTACTGCAAACATGCTGCTACAGGTGCACTTTTTCAGTTTGTATTTCTTTGTTCAGTTCTCTGGAATGTGTGGCCTTGTACTTTCTACATTGCTTTCATTTGATTAAATATAAAATAAAATGGGAGTTTTAAAATGGAAATAAAATTGAAGTTAATTCATGGATTGCTACTGCCAAGATACATTGATAATCGTTTAATAATCGAATCGCAGACCTCTGAATCGTAATCGAATCGAATCGTAGAATACTTGGATATTCCCACCCCTAGTCTTTATGTGAAGCACCTGTATTTCACTGGCGCAGTGTTAGTTGTTGTTGTTTATGCGTATCTCACTGGCGCAGTGTTAGTTGTTGTTGTTTGTGCGTATCTCACTGGCGTAGTGTTAGTTGTTGTTGTTTGTGCGTATCTCACTGGAGCAGTGTTAGTTGTTTGTGCGTATCTCACTGGCGCAGTGTTAGTTGTTTGTGAGTATCTCACTGGCGCAGTGTTAGTTGTTTGTGCGTATCTCACTGGCGCAGTGTTAGTTGTTTGTGCGTATCTCACTGGCGCAGTGTTAGTTGTTTGTGCGTATCTCACTGGCGCAGTGTTAGTTGTTTGTGCGTATCTCACTGGCGCAGTGTTAGTTGTTGTTGTTTGTGTATCTCACTGGCGCAGTGTTAGTTGTTGTTGTTTGCGTATCTCACTGGTGCAGTGTTAGTTGTTGTTTGTGCGTATCTCACTGGCGCAGTGTTAGTTGTTGTTTGTGCGTATCTCACTGGCGCAGTTAGTTGTTGTTGTTTGTGGGTATCTCACTGGCGCAGTGTTAGTTGTTTGTGCGTATCTCACTGGCGCAGTGTTAGTTGTTGTTGTTTGTGTATCTCACTGGCACAGTGTTAGTTGTTGTTGTTTGTGTATCTCACTGGCACAGTGTTAGTTGTCGTTTGTGCGTATCTCACTGGCGCAGTGTTAGTTGTTGTTGTTTGTGAGTATCTCACTGGCGCAGTGTTAGTTGTTGTTGTTTGTGAATATCTCACTGGCGCAGTGTTAGTTGTTGTTTGTGCGTATCTCACTGGCGCAGTGTTAGTTGTTGTTTGTGCGTATCTCACTGGCGCAGTGTTATTTGTTGTTTGTGTATCTCACTCGCGCAGTATTAGTTGTTGTTGTTTGTGTATCTCACTGGCGTAGTGTTAGTTGTTGTTTGTGTATCTCACTTGCGCAGTGTTAGTTGTTGTTTGTGTATCTCACTCACGCAGTGTTAGTTGTTGTTTGTGTATCTCACTCACACAGTGTTAGTTGTTGTTTGTGTATCTCACTCTGTAAGCAGTACATTCTTCACTAGGTGGTGCTACTGGTATAGTTGACAAACGTATGTTTTTTGTGTTCCTGGTTCACAAACAAAAATGGTTAAGTCCAAGCTAGCAGAAACAAGCCTGAATCACTCCATGCTCGTGAAACGGCGTGTGTATTAGCTTAAATACGCTAGTATAATCATGATGACCCCCACCCTGCATAGGAAGGTTGTTGCAAAAGTTGTAGAAAGGCTGTATGCACTTGTTGCAATTCTCCATGATACTTTTGTTAAGGTTTATGTTTGTTTATGTCAAAGACAAATACCACAAATGGGAGCAAAGACTAAAGCCAGAAGCACACATTGTTTTATGAGTGTTCTAATTCACTATTTACCGAGACATCACATTACTGTCAACTGGTGGAATAGTCATAATTACATACATGTGTCGACATAAATGAGTTGGTTTTGCAGAGAAAATTAACCCTAACCCTAAGTTTTCAACCGTAACATCTCCAGTAACATAACAGTTTGGCCCATGGCTTAATCCATGTCCAAGAATCCAGCCCCTACAGTAAAACATGCACAAAAATACCCTAAAACACTGCACTTCCCCAATATCTTTCACCCACAACCCTGAGTACTGTACACAGTAAATATACAGATGAACATACTGCTGTTTTTAAATTAACTGCTTCGTGCTTTTCATCCATATTGTACTGGTACCGTGTGGATTTGCCGTACCGGAGCTGGTTTTCCTTGTTTTCGTGCCGGTGCTCCTGGGCTCGCCTGAAGCGTTTGTTCGTTAGGGCAGCTTCCATGTCCTGGATCTCGCAGCGCTGCAGCTCCCGTATGGCTGTCCTTATGAGACGCCGCTCTGCAAGATCCACAGTCCCATCCAGCTGAAGACATCAGAACCGTCGCAGAGATTAGTTATTTCATAGCTAGGGCTCATCAATATATCACTTAAAAAAATAGACCTATGTATTTATTAATGTGGAAAATCTTGAACTGCAGTATTGGAAGGTTTAGGTGTGTGAGAGCAACAGGCAAATGTGGGAAATACTGAGAGAGAGAGAGAGAAAGAGAGAGAAAGAGAGAGAGAGAGAAAGAGAGAGAGAATGGGGGTTCACATTTAATGTTAACAGAAGATTTCTCGATGTGTCATCACACCATCTATGGGTCCTGCACTCGTCATTTCATCATATCTTAAACTATATTTGCACATTATAAGTACAAGAGCTATGTGCCTTAAATAAACAGAATTAGGCACGCCTAGTGTAATTGGCCTGCCATGCACAGGTCAGCATCTTGCACTTAAATGTTAATACAACACCTGCAACACTTAGAAATCTTCAAAGCAAGCATTAAATCTGAATCTTTTTGTTTTAGTGCTAAAAAATCCTTGGTTCTTATGAGTCCTGTTTCCTTTAATCTAATCCATTGTGCAGTCTTTGTTGTAATTAGGGTTCACACACACAGTGTGGGAAACCTGTTGTAATTAACAATTGTTTATGATAACTAACAAAACTAATTAAAACTGTTTAAAATCTTGTTTGATATCTTGCATTTCAGCAGTTAGGTTATATAATAAAAAGATCATAGATTTACCATTGAGAAAATAAGAATTCCATGGTTGCAGTGTTCAAGTACTTGTTTATGTGTTGAAATGCAGCTAACCTTGCTAGCTAGCTAGCTAGACTAGCCAACTAACCTTGCTAGCTAGCTAGACTAGCCAATATGCAAAAAATTGATATTTGCAATATGCAAATACATTAATAATTACAGCAACATCATCATTACTACAAACATCCCATTTTTGAAGCATATTGGAACATTAAGCCAAATCTTTCTCAGACAAAGCCACTAATTAACATTATTATTTTACTAATCATTCATGAATGTTATAGTTATAGACAGATGCACCCAGACCCCTTATACATATACATTTCAACAAACAAGTCAACGGGTTTACAAATGGTCATATTTCAGTCTTGTAGAAGGTGTAGCACCTGCAACATACACACACACTAGGGAGACTGTGGTACACACATGTGCAGACCCAGCCCAGCACCCAGGGAGCAGTTGGGGTTAAGTGCCTTGCTCAAGGGCACTTCAGTCATGGCATCAGGCCTGGGAATAGAATCCATGACCCTCTGGTCACAAGACCAGTTCCTTACCACCAGACCATGACTAGCTACCAATGCATGTGGTTGGAGAATTTGTAAATCCTCTTGTTAAGAAATTATTCAGTTTCAACACACAGAACAATCCTGAGGTCCAAGGAAAATGTGGGATTTATATTAAACTATAATATTTGATGATGGGTTTAGTGTTGAATTAGTCACATCACATCTCAGTTTATCATTTACATTTATGGCATTCAGCAGAGCGACTTATAAAAGGGCTTTGTCATGTTCTCGTAGAATGTATTTTAGCCAGTAGCCTACTGTTGGTTAGAGTCTAAATGAACCATGGAACTAGGAAACTATTACATACAGGAGTCAATGCAGGTATATAAAAATAAATGTAAAATGAGCCGTAGTATAATATCAAACAACAATAAGTGCAATACCAATAAACATTATGCGCTAGAAATCTTCATTTAATCAATAAAAGTGTAATACGATTAGTGGTCATTTATATACTCCACAAATAAATGAGTCTTCAGTCTACATTTATAGACAATAAGAGCCAGTGGAAGTTGGTTGCACCATCTGAGAGCCAGGACAGAGAAGAGTCTTGAAGCTCGTCTTCCATGAGACTTGAAGGGTGGCGTTTCAAGCTGAGCTGTACTTGAATTTCAAAAGTACTCAATGTACAGATCAGGTTTTGATCAATGTTATCATGTAAAGAGGAGCTGGTCCTTTTTTGGCACTGTAAACAAGCATCTGGGTTTTAATCTGATGATCAGTTACTGGAAACCAGTGAAGAGAAAACAGCAGTGGAGGAACATGAAAACTTCAGACATGAAAACCAAACTGCTGCCCTTACGTGACATCTATTTTATACCAGCAGATGTAACGGTGTAACACTGCTATGCAAAATAATGTCTCACAAATGTCTCTCAAGGTACTCAAGTTTATAGACTTTTTACTTTGCTATTTCATACCTTCCAACATTTCAGCTTTAAGTCAAGTATGATGCAAACTCCGTAATAGGGAGTTTTTTTTTATATAGTGAGTTACAGAAAAATACAACCTTCGTAATTGTTTTTCAGAATGTAGCAGAGTGCCAAGTCACTTCTGGGCACAGTGCCACCAACATACACGCAGTGCACCGAGATCCTTCTTCCTTCTGACACACTGATAAGGCTGCACAGGCCACAGCTTGTTTCCCTGAGATACAGCATGCGTGGTGGAGCAGTGAGAGTCCGCTTTACAATGACAACATTGTGACCAGGGAGTCACCATACAATTTGAATCCCCCGTTCACTTTTTAACATCTGGAAAACAATTATAATGTGATATTAAAAAACCGTGTTGGAGGTGAATCGCTCACTGTTTGGCAGTGAGTTTTGGGACAGGGGAATGATTTTAATAAGGTTACAGTCGACTGGAATCAGCCCCCAACAGCAAAAGAACTAATAAAGGGAAACAGGCCTCCTCTCTGTTCCATGACGACCAAGGTCAGGGGTCACGTCATTGTACCTTCAATGGTTGGAAAAGCCTAACAACTGTGGGGGAAAAATTCATATTGTGTACTTGTATTAACATACATCTTTCTTCATTATCATTAAAGAGGTGTCACATTTTTTCATCCTGCTCATTCCTAAATGATGCAAAGTGCTTGAACTACAAGGAGTTCATCTGGAAAATCTAATTTTTAAGCTTGGTTTACAAAAGAGGATTAACATCAAAGATGTGCGTCACAGGAATCAGAGTCCTGATGCTGATGACTGCTTTAGGACAGAACTAAAACCTATAGCAATTTCACCATTATGGCTACATGCCAGTAACTGACTGGTTGAAGAAATTGGTTGAAAAAAATCCAGTCTGTTAAGTTTTGACATAAAAGTTTTAAGATCCGTCTTCCAAAATGGGCAAATGTTGCTTCCTGGAAATCTGACGATCACGTACTCTATCTGAGTTTGGCAATATATTCAGAGATTTGCTAAAAAGAATGAAATGTAATTGCTGTTGTCAATAAAGTACTGTACATTTTTCATTTAAAAAAACAATTAGTGATAGATCTGCTAACTGCATAACGGATGAACACCTAGCCAGCTTCCTCTTACATCACTTATTGCTTTTCTACACTATATATAACTTAGTCTAAAATGAGATTTCTAAAAAACACTGACAACATGGTCATGTCTGACATGCTCAAACTGATTGTGACAATTTATAACCTATGTTATTAGCTGCTTTTATTACAATAGATTTGTTAAGATATGACAGTCTGCCAAATTCCTCCAAGCCTACTGTGTTGCAAATGAACAATTCTGCACTGAGGAAGATGAACGGAGTCGTCCTGGCAAACAAAAACGTGTTCAGGAAAAGCTAATCATGTGTTGTTAGTGAAAAGTGAAGTCATGCATACACCACTGTGACAAACAGACTTCAGTCTCTACACACACTGTCCAGGAGAGACAGAGAAGGGTTTGGATCATTCATCTTCAACTGAATATTGTACACAGACTGTGGATTAATATTCACTAATCTCCACCAACACCCCCAGGAGGTCAACGAGTCACCAGTGACTCAGTAAGTCTACAGCTCCCCCCATGACTTTGCCCTTATATGGGCATAAGGCACATCATTTAGGACCTTTTATATGCTCTGTGTGAAGCATTATGAAGGAACCACATTTTTAGATCCAAACAATAAGAATGCTAATGTAAATTACTGTTTGTAAACTGCCACCATCATATTTAATATGCCATATCAAATTCATGAACAATGTGTACTTTTGTATATTTTTATATATATTGGCTACTATCATGTAATGAAAATGTTTTATGACTGCTGCTTTTGTATCTTCAGGACTGAACTGGTTTCAGAAAAAAATAATTACTGTGTTCACAAAAAGAAAACAGATTGTGTTTTAAGATGTCAACATGTACCCGATCACCTAACAAGTTTTCCTACATTCGCGGGTAACACTGTAGAGCAGGGGTGCTCATTACGTCGATCGCGATCGACCGGTCGATCGCGAAGGAAGTGTCGGTCGATCGCGAAGGAATGTGCGTAGATCGCGTCACATAAAATAGTAGTAGATGAATCGCACATCTGCACTGACGGTTGTATTTTGATTGACATTCACGGTAGCCAATCTGCAGTCCACTCAACGTTCAATTACGTTTACGTTCGCCATCCCCCTCCCCCTCCGCTCAACAAATTACGTTCGCCACCCCCCCCGCTCAACAAATTATAAGTAGCTCGCAAGCTGAAAACTGTGGGCACCCCTGCTGTAGAGGCTTCCTGCTCTAGACCCTGAGCAGACTGCCTCACTCTGGAGATTAATCAGCAACCCATAAAAATGATGGCATTAAACTCCGGCTTCCTCCTGAGAAACCAGGAAAACAGATCTTGTGCTGCACATATGTTGTAACTGTTCTGAGCTAAAACATGTAAAGTAGTAATTCATACTAACTCTTTCAGTATTCACTGTACAAATAAGATGTCCATTTTATATAATTTATATAAACAAATGTATGCATGTACGCATGTATGAATGACAAACTCAACCAAAGTTGAGGAATAAGAAAACCAATGCATAAACAACTAAAAATAATCCAAGGAGAGCTGAAACCCGGTGGAAACTAGGGTGGCCCAAGAGAGACCGTGACCTTTCTAACCCCAAAGGACAAAGGACATGGAAACAGTCATGTGAGAAAAAGGAGCAAGTCAAAACAGACAAGGAGAACTTTAGCAATCCATTTTTCCCTTAGAAGTGTCTAACAGAAATGGTTAAATGATGTGATACATGGAATAATCAAAGAAACAAATTAAGAAAAAGACATTTAGACTGAAATCTTAAGACAATCGTGGCAATTTGCCACAGTATGAAAGCAAAACATGATCTCTTGACATGCTAACGTGCGTTTGTCAGGGACATTGCCTGCCCCAAGATTCAAAGATATAGCAAAGTTCACGTGGTTATAGAAAGCAGGAAAAACAGGAGACCATGAACTCAGAAGCAGAAGATGCACCATGAAATCAAGCAGGACCTGAACTGTCACATGCAGTTTCAGAAGGAAGGACCTTTTTCCAACTCATAAGGCACAAGGAAAGCTGCACCTGGCATAAGTAGCCTACTACTGTACCAGAACTAAAACAAATCTTACAGTTGCAGGTAACTAAAGGTATCTCTAAATTACGAACCTAAAAGCTACATAGTAATGCACATGTGTTTTTTTCCCTTTAATGAAAAATACCCACAATTTACATAAAATAGGTTTTCTCAATCAGAATCAGCGTCTCAATTACTCGTTTAAAATTCAATGTTCAGCAGCATTAATAACGTGTATTATGTTAGAACTGAATGATTTATCATATCAAATTTGTGATTCTGAATTTTCAGTTTCCAGATAGCACAAGCCGCAAGTTTAATAATGGCATAAATGTATAATTTCTATGCACTCATTTAATGTTTTAGTGCCATACGTTTATTAAGTTCAGTAGATGTTTGACAATAAATTTCAATTGGGCTAAATATTTTTCTTCAAATCATTGTCAAATGTTATAATAATGGTCAATGTTGTTGAAAGATGCAGTAATGAAACAACTTTCGCAACAAAAGTATCCAGATTTTGCTCTAAAATATCTTGGAACTGGACAACATCATATCCCAATAAGTATTCCAAAGGCCTCATCTCTCATGTTTACTGAATAGATGATCTCTGATTATGAAGCACTACTTACTGACAGCACCAGTGACTCCTGGAGAGAACTCCAGGTGTTCATGTTAGTGGTGTGACCAGAACAGAAGCTTTCTTCTGGCCAGCTTGTGTGTGTCATATCTTAGTTTTGGTAATTAGATGACCCTGGTATGCAACCAACATTTGCAGTGCTCCATCAGCGATAGAGAGATCATTAAGAAAATACCAAATCTAAGTTCTTACTATACTTAAGGGGCAAATACACAGAGGTTTTAGGCAGGTTCACAATAACAATTGCACTAATTCATCCAACTGTCATAGGATAGAGAAGTGTAGTGTAAATAAGTGTAGGATAGACGTCTGTAGTTATTTATACAAATTTGTACACCTCCACCTTATTTGCGTGTGTCAATGACTTATGTCATTTCAGTTCAGTTCTCAGACCTTGTCCATTTCTCCAAGCTGAGAGATGAGCAGTGAACTCAGTCACCTTACAGTTACTGTGATGTCAGAAGGGCGGAGACACTTATGAGGTCATAACAGAATGTAATGATGCATCTGTTACATTTTCTAGTGGTTATAGTAACTCATGTACAAGACCTATATGTATGAAGACTGAAAGCACATTTTAATAACCAAGGAAGTTATAGACATAGGAATCGGTAGCAGCAGTAATAGTGGAATCACGTAACACACACTGACTCATCAGAACATGCATTTCTAAACGTGTTGCAAAAAATAAGGCGCAAGTGAGTCACCTGAATTTAATTTACCAGAACATCCATTAACCTGTCAGACATCAAAGCTTACTGTTTGAAGAATAAGGGCAGGGTGTCTGCTCCATGTGATTCTGCTATGACTGTATGGATAACTTTAAAGTCAGTGATGCACTCTAACTCTGGAGGGTGTAAATAAAAGTAAGACTAGAAAACCGGACTATAGTTTTGATTACATGAATTTAAAAATTACGGGGAGGCAAAACATAATATGTATAATATTCATTATAATAAATAAAGTATAATATTCATTTTCAACCTTGCACATGCAAGAATACCAGTCAATCATTTTCATTTCTGAAGTATGTTGTGTTGATCTTCAAGGTGGGACAGCATCTTTTATAGTCCTTGCATGAGCTAAGAGACGCATTAAGATACATTCATTTAGGAACCATCGTACAAGTCATTGTCATTACATGGAATTAAACTTACAGCAGATCCTGTATGCACTATACGATAAAAGAAACAGTATCCTGTCTCATCTAATTTCATGCGTGTTCATTCCCATCATATCAAAACAACAACAAACAAACAGGTACCACTGCTATATACGGATAATTAAATGATCAATTCCACTCAAGATCTATTTTCACCTTCAGAGATGCACCTGTGTGAGCATGACCAAAGTTCAGTTTTTGAATGGAAGCGTGCTCCATTCTCCTAAAGTTAGCTCGTCTTCGAGGTTTTATGGACCAAATAGAGCACTAGAACTAGAGGTGTCCTGGTTATGGGGCGAGCTGGTAAACCCACTCACCAGGTTCCGAAGGGATGTTTCATCCAACGCTGAATAGTTTTGCTCAGTCATTCCGAGCTGGTGATGAAAAACGTCCCTCGCCTCGTTTCTCCTGAGCTTCTGGTGTCGGCCTGGGCTTGGTCTCAGAGAACCGACCCGTTACTGCTCATTTAACACAAGTGTTTGTTCTTCTGAAGGAGAGTGGGTCAAACCCGTAACACCGGACCGCCGAACACAGTGGCGACCACACCGGTCTTACCGCCGCCTCTCTGAGAGTCACCGTCGTCGAATAAACTGGTCGTGTTTCATGAGCTGGTGGCTAAACGGAGTCAGTGTCGTTTTGGGCTCAAGTTCTGCGACTTTAGCACGAAGAAAATTCCGCAAAAATGCCAACGGCCAGATCCTGGTAGACAGGGCGCAGCGCTCCCACCTGTGAAGACCCTGGACCGGGGGAGATGAGGGAGGTCCCGGTGCCCCCAAACACTTATAACTGCAGAGAAAACCGGCAGAAAAACAAGGTCCACTCACTATCCTCTCAAAGATATAAGTGGAAGATGTATATAACGTGTTGCTGGTCCGGCAGACGCGCTGATTTAGTTTCTTCCTCCCCCCGTGTAATTAAATGTAAATCCGCCCTTCTGTCTCCACCAATGGAGAAGTGAAGTTTGGGAATCGCGCTTTGAATTTCTAGCGGGCTAAAACTGCGCATGCGTACCGCCACCTACCGTCAAAACACGGGTCTGCATTTGGGAGTAAACCTCACCTTTTCCCAATAGCTAGTTTATTAAAATCTCCCATTTATATATTCAAAAATAAAATATCGCCAACTTAAAGTTTCACTGCAGCTTTTGAAAACATACAATTAGAAAACATACGTGTTTGTTTTCTTTTTTCTTTTTTTTTCAATAAAAACACGTTTTTCCAACGTGTTTGTTTTCGTGTTTACACTTATTTTCTTACTTTGCCAATCTGCTCCAGTACATTGCATTTGCAACGAATGAGCAAAGTGCTTTAAAATTTCATATAGGCCTACTGTATTCAAATGTTAATTTCCGATTCATTCTAGGAATTTTGGCCATTTTACACCAGAAGTAATCGGTGAAACTCTTGGGCCTTTCACCTCACAAAGTAGAAAAACAACCAGAAAGTCTAGTTTTGCTGGAAAGTCACAATAAATAAACAAGGGACAGCGCCATAAAATTGGCTAGATCAGAATCAGTAAAAAACAGGTACATTGTTAAACAGCAAGACCAAATTGATAAAGTTAATCGTGGAGCCATTCCCAGCACTTAAGCAGGTCAAGAACACTGTCCAGGATCTAAATACAGACATTTCAAAGCATAAACGCATAAAACACTAACATAAAATCAAAGACCCATAATACACTGGCATAAAATCAAAGCATGAACAAACTACCAGTAAATCCCAATAATTTAAAGGCCAGGTTATTGTTTAACAATTGTTAATACGTTTTCCTCATAGTTCCTAATGAAGAATAGACGACACAGCAAAATCAAAATGCAAAAAGTAACACACCTCAGTTATATGGATTAACACTTTATTTAGTGTGCCATTTGAAGAGGGAGAAATGTCTGTCAGCAAAAGTCTTGAAAGTACAACAGGTAACCCATATTACAACATGACGACCGAAGATGACCTAGTTAACTTACTGAAATAAAATGTATGCTGTAACTCTATACTAAAAAATAGCAAATACATTCCTAGCTTTGTAACTTTCTAAACTCTGATTTGTATCAGTTCCAAAAAAATTTAAAAACACTGCTGCAAATGAAAAGAGAGTCGAGGAGAGTTGGTAAGAAGCTTTGGGGGGTCTGAGCTTAAACCTTTCTCAAGTCTTTGGGAAAAATACTCTAGTAACTCTAGTATATGAAAAACTTCAACAAACATTTAAATCGGTGATTCAGAATTATGATTGCTGGAATTCAACCTTCCAGTTTCTGCAGTGCAAGGTCAGAGCTCAACACTGAATCTCCCATGTAATTACTTTTAGTAATTTAGTTATAAAAACATGTATTCAAATATCCGCACTCAAGTATTCATGCACTCAAGTATTCATTGCACCCTTCACTTACTTAAGAGTCAGACGTGACCTCAAAGTGGCAAATCAGTTATATTAACCTTTCTTTTACCTACCAGTGATTGCAGAATTGTAACCAGTGATTCTGGAATTGAGATGCAGATACATGTACTAGGTTAATATCAAACTCCAATACTTTATCTTAGTTGAAAAGCTTTCAGATTAAACATATAATGTGTCTCATCCTTTAGTAATAGTAACCATAACTGGATAACTGTAGGTAATTTTTTCAGACCACAGCCCCTTAGAAAGTCTCATTAGCTTAATATATTAGTCATAAGAGGAGAGGCATCTCTATCATTCTACAAATAACAAAATTAACAATATCAGGTTGATAAAACTTATAAAACTCTTGCACAGAAAGTATACACAAAATATAATATAATTTTGCTCAGCATTATTGGTACCGTTTAATTATAAATACTTTATAATTTATAAATAATTTAAAATATCTTCTGAAATAAAATGTTTAGGCACAACTTGGCGCTACATAAATTCATAGGTTTGATGCTGAAATAGACAAGTCACAAAAGTAAAAACTGTTAGAATAACTGATATAAACATGAAAACAATGCCACGCCACAATTATTGGCACCCTTTGCTTAGTTGGAAACAAAGAACAAGCACAGACTAACATGCTTTTAATGAGAATTACACTCACCAGTCCACGCTATGTCAGTGATCACATGCATTACCCAATGAACAATGCCTTTGATGCTTAATAAAGAAGGATGGATATCAACAAATATGCTGGCATCCTTTCTTCATAATGTAGATAAAGAAATTTTTATCATAGAACAATTAAGGCCTTGACCATAGGAATAATGAAATCTGATGATGATCATGGTGCCTAAGAACATAAGAAAACTACCACCAGATAGAAGAAGGGTGATGGGAGAAACTACCACCAGATAGAAGAAGGGTGATGGGAGAAACTACCACCAGATAGAAGAAGGGTGAAAGATGGGAGAAACTACCACCAGATAGAAGAAGGGTGAAAGATGGGAGAAACTACCACCAGATAGAAGAAGGGTGAAAGATGGGAGAAACTACCACCAGATAGAAGAAGGGTGACGGGAGAAACTACCACCAGATAGAAGAAGGGTGACGGGAGAAACTACCACCAGATGAGTGAAGAAGCTCACTAATGGTTGCAAGAATTGTCTGGATGTCCTTGCTGCCTTGTTGACTGTGGAACCAAGCATTAGGGAGGGGTGCCTTTTAATCCTGCTCAAGTCATTATGATTCTTTTGTAAAATGACTATGCTTTGCACCCTTCTTGCTGAATTTACATGCTATTAAAATATTAAAAGTCGGTTCATGTACATTTATTTATGAAGAAACTTGCTTTGATATAAACAGTCAAGGATGCCAATAATAATGACAATGTATGTTCACAATAACTTGTGTTTCGTTTGGTAATATATTACAAACATAAAATAAAAAGTCTGGAAGATAACAGTACACAGTACACAATTATTCTATTGTTTCAGAGTGCTATTAAGTCTTGAATTGACTCTAGATTGAGTGATACCAACAACTTAAGCTCTTCTGTACACTGTTGAATTAAAGTATGACTAATGGAGTCTGGTAACTTTGGGTCTGCAGTATTAACCATCTTTGCTGAACTTGTGTGTTTGAAGTAGGCTGGCTTTCTGAACCAGTCCTTTGCAAGCATTATAGCACTTTGCACAATCACAGAGGGCTGGTATTTGTTGAAAGCATAGTCTGCCAGACTCAGTTCACAGACTTTGCAAGCAAAACATTTATATCTTTCCACAATGGAGAGCTGGTCTTCTTCTGTGGATGTCCAGCTATCATCTTTTTTAACCTCACGAAGATCAGTGAAATGATCCTTTCCAGCACCTCTGTGCCAGGATAACTCCTGGCTGATGAAGTAATCAAGGAAGAAAGCGAGGGTGGGTGCAGCCAACCTGAAGTTCAGGCGGAGAAGAATAAGACACTCGAGGTTGCAGAGCTGCTCCTTGGAGAAGGCGTTACAGCAGAGAGACAGAAGCTGTCTGATGCGTGGACAGCACACTTCAACCTGATGGGGTGCAAGCAAAAACACATATCATTAAGTTATCAGACTCCCTACATACATTTGTCCCATGCTACTGATTTTTAATTCAACACAGAAGAGAAGGATCCTGAAAACACTGTACTTGGGTGTCTTACAGCATAAGGTAAAACGCCTGCACAATAGTGATTTTGAAACCAGTGCCTAAAAAGCAGAGGTGGACATTCCAGTTTCAGAAAGTAAAACTTCTTTCCATGATTTACTCAAGTTTGCTGGATTTTCTAATTAGTGCAAGCTAGGCAAAATTAGTGGAATCATCACAATCCAGGAAGCCTGAGCAAAATTTTGGTAAGGACTTTTACTTTCTGAACCTGGAATGTCCACCTCTGCTAAAAAGTAAGAAAAGATGTCCAAATGAATCACTGGATGCAACAGTTTTTTTTTTTTTTTACATTTTAAGAGACAACTGTAATTTTAAGTTCAGATCTTTTTTAATGTAATATAATAACCATGTCTCGGTTTTAAGGTAAAACGTCAGACGAATGACAAAAAATCTAATAATCAAATGAAGACAATCATCTAATAACCCCAGAATCACACAAATATGCAGTTTGACCATTACAGAAATATTTTAAATTCAAAACTTGTAACCTGAGTGCAGATCTAAGGTGGTAACGGTCCCTGGGTGTTTGGTTTGTTTATTGTTTTGCACTCGGGGATGTTTAAGTTTTGTTCGTTGTAAATGAATTCATATTGAATATAGGAAGGCTTACAACTGGGTGGTAGCCTACTGCTAAACACTGTAAGACAGTGGCGTGCACAGACATTTTGGGGGGCAAGTGCTCGGGGGTGGGGGGGCACTTTTTAGCGCACGTGGAACACTTCATTATTTAAAAAATTACAAGCGCATGTTGAATGAAATTTGACTTTTATTTGTAACATTCTGTAAACGTGAGTTTTCAATGGAAAAAAAGTCACACCGCCAACTGATAAAATCCATATCCAATATTAACTATATACAGTCATTGTTAAGTCCTTCAGTTAACTTCTGTTTACCCTCCACTGTCTGCAGGCCTTGTTGCATATATTTTGCAATTAGTAAATCAATATAGGCCTACAATTAAGACAGTAAAAAGACCAAAAAGTACGAGAAGGAGTTAGAGGCTACTGAGTGTTGTCATTACATGCAGATGGGCATTTTTCACAGGTAATGGGGAACTTCCCGTTTCTTCTTTCACAAACGAATGTGTTAATTTATGTTGCCTAATAAAACCTATACAACAGAAGACGTTCAGCTTAACACACAGATTTGCAAATTCTACCTTAATTATTTGTATGTGGTCGTCCTCACGTTATCTATCATTGATTTGGGATAGAGCGACTAGTTTATCAGGTGACCAGTCGGCTAAAAATGCTTATTGGTTTGGTGCTGTATGAGACATTTTACTGCACAACAAAATGATTTCACGTTGGGCTTAGAGGGCAAACGGTACGATTTGACTTGATGTGTATGTGACCTGGCTGGTGGGGCACGGGAGAAGAAGTCTATCTGTGAGCGTGTGTGCTGTGCTGAAGACGCTTCCTTCCACTCACTGAACTGAACTGCTGCAGCGCATCTGGTGTTAAAGGAAGAGAGAGGTCGGGTGTGTGTGAGGTGGTGGCTCATTTCAGGGCATTGTTTTTAATCGCTCAGGTTTTCAAAAGATCATTTCAAACCAACCTCAGTAAAATAATAATAATTATTATTATTAAAAACTGAAGTTTCAAAAGGGCACTTTCGTTGATAAAGGGCAGAGTTGGTGGTGCATTAGCACCACCTGATGTCTATGTGTGCACGCCACTGCTGTAAGATAATAAAAACAACATCTAGTCACTTACATGTTTTGTCGCAATCAGTAAAGACGTTACACCGACCAACTGGAAGCAATCCGCGGCCACTGAAGTCGTGACTAAAAACCGGTCCATGATATTGACAGCCAAGCAACAGGACTCAAAGGAGAGTTTGAAGTGTTTATAAACGGCTATAAGCCAGCTGACCAGTTTGCAGCGGGCCTCTGCAGTAATCTGTGAAAACATAGATGGTGTGAAGATGCGCACCAAAGAAACAGAGGCGCGTTACGACGTGCAGCACACACAACTAACCTGGGGTTGACGAGCCAGACAGTTAAGAGCAAGAAACTCTTCCTCGTTGTTTCTCTGAATTATGAAACAGCTCTCGTCGCAAATGACCTCATGGTGATCAGCTGTGAGTCGGTTATTAAGATCTTCTGACCATGGACAGTTCAAGCAGTTAGATGGAGAAGCGCTAAAGTCCTCTTCAAAGCCAGAATCACTTAATGTGGACATGGTTGATCAGTATCAGCAGTAACCCTCTGAAAAACTAATTACACTCAAATCAGATCTTGTTTTGCCTTCGTTCTGTGATGATTCGTAGACTGCAACCTTTGCATGAAGCTTGTCTGAGAGTTTGACGAACCCAAGTCGTGATATAGTGCAGCGCTGCGCGAGGTGCGCCGTGCGCTCTTTCCCGGGGACCTTAGCGCGCATCGCGCGCCGCTGCCTCGCGCCACCACGTTGCTATGGATACTCACCTTGGGGAGGGGTGTCCATTATCCGCGGAGAGGGAACAGAATAAACACGTGTTCTTTGTTAGGCTGTAAATAAATATATTGATCTTTTCTTATGATTAGGGCTAATAGAATATTTCCTAGTTGCTTTTGGTCGATTATTTTATAAGAATATTATAAAAATAGTGCTGGGACTGAAATGAAGAAATATTTTACGGCGCTTGTTGTTATTGTTGTTGTTGTTTTTTGTTGTTTCTTTTATGACATAATTCTCTCATTATTCAGTATATTTGTTCTAAACATACAAATAGAAAAGCACTGGCTCTTCATTCAATTATCCAAAGAGACGTAATGTTTTAAAAGAGCTTGAGAATGCACTCACCAAAGTTGAAGAGTTGAAGGCCACAAAACCATGTGTGGTGTTAAGGTGGGTCAAACCAAATTATGTTATATTAAAGGGATTTTTGATTGTAAGCATTTGTGCATTTTAATGAGTTTTGGTTATACCTTTATTCTAAACCATATATCAACACTAACACTAGCATTGCTAACGCTAGCATTACTGTGATTATTGAGATTACAGTAATGATATAAAGAAATTATTGTGAATATTTCACTTTTTGGTTTAATTAATGCACCATCTTAGGTATTTTACACAGTGAGGAAAATAAGTATCTGAACACCCTGCGACTTTCTCCCACTTGGAGGGGTCTGAAATGTTCATCTTATGTGCATGTCCACTGTGAGAGACTGTGAAAAAAAATATCTGGAATTCACAATGTATGATTTTTAAATAATTTATTTGTGTGTTACTGCAGCAAATAAGTATTTGAACACCTGCCAATCAGCAAAAATTCTGGCCCTCAAAGACCTGTTAGTTCACCTCTAAAAAGTCCACCTCCACTCCACTTATTATACTAAATCAGAAGCACCTGTTATTATAGCTGCATAAACACCCCTGTCCACCCACACAACATTAAATGATAACACAAGTGTTCAAATACTTTTTGATTTGCACAGGTGTTCAAATACTTATTTGCAGCTTTAACACACAAATAAGTTATTAAATAATCATACATTGTGTTTTCTGGATTATATATAATGTCTCTCACAGTGCACATGCACCTAAGATGAACATTTCAGACCCCTCCATGATTTACAGTTGTGATCAAATTTATTCAACCCCCAATGCTGCGAAGGGTTTTATGGAATTCAGTGCACATTTGTAATTGTGTTCATAATGAAATCTTACAAGGACTTGTTAAAGAACTAAATGCAACTAAGATAGCATCAATTTTTTTTGTCATAAAGTATTAAATGGCCTTTTTGTGATTTCTTCATTGACACAATTATTCAACCCCTTTACGACTACCACTCCTAAGAACAGAGGTTCATTCCAGTGTTTTCCATCAGGTATTGAAAACATCTGTGGATGTCAACGAGCAGCAATCAAGAATGATAAGCACCAATTAGGCAGATTTAAAAGGACTGTGATACTCAGCTCCTTCTAGACATCTACTGGTGTGTTTCCAAGCATGGTAAAGGCAAGAGAATGGTCCCAGAAGACAAGAGAAGAGGTTATTGCTCTTCACAAGAATGGCAATGGATATAAAAAGATTGCGAAGTTGTTAAATATTCCAAGAGACACTATCGGAAGTATCATTCGCAAGTTCAAGTTAAAGGGCACAGTGGAAACGTTACCTGGTCGTGGCAGAAAGAAGATCCTGACCGCGACTGCTGTGCGCTACCTGAAGCGTAATGTGGAGAAAAATCCCTGCGTGACTGCTAAGGAACTGAAAAAAGACCTGTCAGATGTGGGCACTGAAGTTTCAGCTCAGACAATAAGGCGCGCACTGCATAACGAAGACCTCCATGCCAGAACGCCCAGACGCACCCCCTTGCTGACTCCAAAGAACAAGAAAAGTCGACTGCAGTATGCCAAAAGTCATGTGGACAAGCCACAAAGGTTTTGGGACAGTGTACTGTGGTCAGATGAAACTAAATTAGAACTGTTTGGGACAATGGACCAGCGCTATGTTTGGAGAAGGAAGAACCAGGCTTATGAACAAAAGAACACCTTGCCTACTGTGAAGCATGGCGGGGGGTCAATTATGCTTTGGGGCTGTTTTGCTTCTAATGGTACAGGAAAGCTTCAACGTGTGCAGGGTACCATGAATTCCCTTCAGTACCAGGAGATCTTGGAGGAAAATGTGATGGAGTCAGTCACAAACCTGCGGCTTGGGAGACGTTGGACCTTCCAACAGGACAATGATCCGAAGCACACATCCAAGTCCACTAGAGCATGGTTGAACATGAAAGGCTGGAACATTCTAGAGTGGCCATCGCAATCACCAGACTTAAATCCAATTGAGAACCTCTGGTGGGACCTAAAGAAGGCAGTTGCAGTGCGCAAGCCTAAGAATGTGACTGAACTGGAGGCTTTTGCCCATGAAGAATGGGCTAAGATACCCATAGGTCGCTGCAAGACACTTGTGTCAAGCTATGCTTCACGCTTGAAAGCTGTCATAACTGGAAAAGGATGTTGTACTAAGTACTAAAAAATAATGTCACTAGGGGGTTGAATAAAACTGATAATGATGTGAGCACAGTAAAGACATTTGTGGTTATTCCATCATAAATATTATGTTATGTTTGTCTAATTTATAAGTGCCTCTTTGATATAATTGTAAATAAGATGACTGAAATGATCAAAATCAATGTCAAACTGGCCAAAACACTTTATTTCAGTGGGGGTTGAATAAATTTGATCACAACTGTATAAGTGGGAGAACTTGCAAAGTCGCAGGGTGTCCAAATACTTATTTTATATATTTTTTTATACTTATTTTAGTAGTGGTAAAATACACCCCTATAAATACAGTTTGCAAACACAGTCTATATGTGTCCAAACACTTCATCATGCACTCTCTTTCTTTCTTATGTACATACCATGAGTCTGTGAAAAATGTAAAGAAGTTTCTAATCTTCTGTGGTATATAAGTAATCATGACTTAATTATGTGCAGATTTCAGACCTGCTGATACAGCTGGAGAGGCGGATACACAATAAACCACAACATTCAGCATTACACCCTTTACTTCTACCAGCCTCCTTTAGGGAAACTCTGGCTGCATCCTCATGGTGTCTTCATACTCTAGATCCTCTGCCAGCAAGCATTCAGAAGCTTTGCATCCATCAGAGCAGACGATGCCATCATCAGACATCAACTGTGAAGTATACACCAAACGTGGACTGGAGAAAGACATCTGTCCCTCCAGTGCCCCGCCATCACTATTTCTCTCCTTCTATCACAGAATGGAATGGTATACGCTGTCAGCACCTGTTCAACAGGGGCGTGGAAGTCTCTCATATTCAGGAGATGAAAGACTGGCTCATCAAAACCTCAAATCTCAGCTTACCCACATTAAAGCAGGCTGGTGGTGGTAAGGAGGGTGTAGAAAGACTATGTGAACGTTTATTGTGGCTACCCCTGTAATTCTGCTAGCAAAGCTTCCTAAAGCTTTGTTAATTTTCTCAGTATGTAGTACAAAAACCAGATTGTGATTGAGTATTTCCTAACTGACCCACTGATCCATATATTTTGCTTTAAAGTCATGAATTGCCATTGGTTTCAAGAAGCTGTGAAAATGTTTTCTGATGTAAAAACCTAGGTATATACCTCCAGACTACCAGCAGCAGTACATATTGCTTTAAATCAATGTCTTGACTTGTGTCATCAATGTGTAGCTTTTCTAATGCATGGGTGCATTTAAGTCCTTTCACAAAGACTTTGCACTGGCAAACATACATTCTTGATATCTGCTTGATGTAGAATGTAAGATCATTAAGAACTTTTAAGAAGTTGATGTAATAATCTGACTTTGAAAATGTATTCTATTAGGCCCTCATAAATGATGAGGTATGAAAATATTTGAAATATTTCAGGGTATTACGTTTTTGTGTGTCCAGGTGGTAGACGTTTTACATTTTTTGAAAGCCTGAAGGACTTGCAGAGAAAACTGTACTCTGGGGCCTCCTGCATGTCAGCTGGCTCTGTAGTTGGTGTCTGTGACAGGAGACGGAGATGCAGAACCTTACACAAAAACACCCTTGGTCAATCTGTGAGATGCAGAACCTTACACAAAAACACCCTTGGTCAATCTGTGAGATACAGAACCTTACACAAAAACACCCTTGGTCAATCTGTGAGCGAGAAGTTCATACGTTGCTCCCCTCCTCTTATCTGCGGCAATGACATTTACTGAACTGCTTTTTCATTTAAATAAAAACTAATGGAGAAACTAATTTTGATCGACCATCAGAGCAGAGCAGTCTCTCACTAGTTTTAAGAAACTCTTAAAAACTGAGCTCTTCAGTGAGCAACTGCTCTAGTGACTTTAAACACTCCACTGCACCACCATCCATTTTTTGCCAAGTCTGAATTTTATTGTATCTACTCTTTTATAGTATTGTAAGTCGCTTTGGATAAAAGCGTCAGCTAAATAAATAAAAATAAAATAAAAATAAAAAATAAATAAAATTTAAAAATCCTTCTGTGCAATTAGTAAAAACAAACCCTGTATTTGTGTATCTGTATATTAACTTTATTGTGCGTTAAAAGACAGGCTTTTTACACATTCGATATATACTATTCTTGGTTTTAACAACATAAAATTTCAGAGTAGCATCAGACACTCTTTACAATTTCAACTTTTCAATTGCTGCACAATGCAACACATATTAAGCAAACCCAGTTCCAATACAGTTCTTACTTGAACAGCTTTCAGGAGTCCTTGATCTTTGCTTAGACTACATGTTTAATATCCCACTCCTGACTTTCAGTGAGCTCAAATATATGGTTATGTAAAAAAAAAAAAAAAAAAAAAAAAAAACAATAGGTTGCATTGTAGTTTTCAGGGCAAAATGTCTAACATTTAAATTTTCAGAAAAGCTTTAGAAAAATAAGGAATGACACCTCAGTTCAGCTCAAGTTTACAGGGTAACTAAAATGCATTGAGCAGAGTACAAATCAAATGAACGTCAAACCAGGAAGTGTCACTCCAGTAAGGGTTGTAACTGTGAGGGAAAGATCAATGCCCTCTCACGTGCATTACTACCACGGCCCACCTTTGATGGGGTGAAGGAAGTATTCTGGAAGCATAGCAAGGAGATGAACGTCTCAAATCAACAGAATCTTCCTAAAACTAAATAATAAACTTAAATCAATGGCCATCACTCCACAGGTTATGCTAGAAAATAAATATTAACCTAGAGTACACACTTTTCCACACATGAAAGAAGCAGAGTTGAATGCAATTCACTAAACAATTACAGCATTTCTAGTAATTGGTGGTACAATACTGAATATTGTTTTTGCTGGTCACAGCACAGGAAGCTGATATCCAATGCCTCATTTACAAGTCATGTCACACTTTCTTGCATCACAGTTTCTTTCCTTTTCTAATATATTTCCCACACTTGCCACACAGTGGCTGGAACTTGGCCTGGAGACGAAGACTACATCCTGCAGGGTATACATGACAGGAAGAGAACGAGTGGCCCAGTGTGTGCTACAAAGTGGTTCAGATGTTGAAGCTCTCCCCGCAACCACACGTTCCCTTGATGTTGGGATTATTAAACACAAACTCACTGGAGAGCTTTGTCTCAACAAAATCCATCTCTGTGCCCAACAAAGTAAGCTGAGCTTTCTTCTCAATAAAAACTCTCACACCTGAAAAAAAGACATCACAAACATTAATGCCAGCAGCACATTTGTACAGTGCACCACATTTCAGTTTATATTGTGGTACCCAGTGCTCAAAAGAAACTTGAGATATAATGTAATAACATTTTGTCTGGGTTACTCATGGAGATCTAATAGGAGTCATCGAAAGGTCTACTGTGAGAACTGCACAGCTCTGAATTAAAGCAGTAAAATTTTACACTTCTGTTGAACAACCCAATAAGTAGATCTTTCTCTCACCTGGACAACCCAATAAGTAGATCTTACTCTCACCTGAACAACCCAATAAGTAGATCTTACTCTCACCTGGACAACCCAATAAGTAGTTCTTACTTTCACCTGGCTGAAGCCAAATTTCTGTAGTGCAACCAGAACTTCAAAGGATTTACTAATTTACCTCCATTTACTGTTACACAAAAAGTTAAAAGAAAAGAAAACTGCTGAAGAAAATGAGCGTTTGAAGTGCAGCAGTGGAGCACATCACTCACCATCTTGACACACCTCCTCATCTGATTTGTCCTTTTCTTTGGTGTAGTCCAGCGTGTATGTGAGGCCATTACAACCTCTGGTCCGAACTCCAACCTTCAGCCCAATCTACACAAAGACAAGACTGCTAGGAAACGATCTTACCAGTAAGAACCATTTCAGGCATGCAGTGACAGCTCAGCTAAGATTACTTACACATTCAGGCCCATCTTGGTAACTTACACATTCAGGTCTATTTTGATTACTTACATATTCAGGCCTATCTTGCAACAGAAGCTTGATTCTATTCACAGCTGAAGGTGTCTAGTGAGGAAAGCAAATAATATTGATCATAATCAAAATGTGGTTCATACGAACACTAGCTATTTTAATGCTTTTTCTTGTCGTTCAAAAGACAGAATGACAACACAGACATTATAGACACATAGAAAGTAGCGTTTTAAATTTGGAACATTATTTATCAGTCTTATTGATCAACCTTTTTACTGAAGGTTGGATTACATTATTCATTCAGTATACTGCTGAAGAACAGCAATGGCCAGTATGCAGAGCGTAAGGTTATCAGCAGCAATGATGATTAAGGTTCTCTCATATCAATAACCAGCAAGTTTGAAAAGTACTGTCTGAACACGCAGTGGCATACAGTTTACTCTGGAAGAATCCACTCCTGTAAGGGAATGCACGTTTCGTCATGTGTTTTAGACATGATTCTTGTCCACGTAACCACAGGAAATGCCCCCGTTTCGAAAGTCTCGCTTGTAGTTCATTTGTAGGTTGTTTTTAGCTATACAACATGGCACTGCTCTACCCAGCAGTAGCGAGCGTGAAACTAGCTAGCCAACGTCTTAACTCTTCCCAAGTGTATCATATTAGCCAACCTAGCTAATCTACCTTGGAATACGCAAACTGCATCAACTACACCGCAAACTACTGCAGTTTTGTTCTGCAGCTAGCTAGAAAACTAGCCACACCTGACTGTCAATTTGCAGAACAACAGCTAGCTTGCTAAAGGTTTAACTTATCTAACATAGGTAGCTTATAGCTAGCTACACATTTAGCTACCTAGCGCAATCAGCTAGTTAGCCGTCTAAGCTATGCACCTAACTAGCTAGCTATAGGAGTTCTAGTTACAGTTGAGCCGTAGTCAGGGAGACAGTTACCTAGTTACGTGTATTCTAGTTACCGTTGAGCCGTAGTCAGGGAGACAGTTACCTAGGTCACCTAAATCCAGAACGAGGACAGAACAGCTAACGTTAGCGAATAGGAATGCCGATTAGCTTACTAGCCGACTAGCTAACGAGTTTACATTCAGTGCCTGCTTGTTGGTGTCTGATATTCACCAACTAAAGTATGTAAACGTGTGAATGAGAGCGCCTACCAGCGTCAGGCCGGCTCTTGTGGCTAAAATCCTCCGCCTGCTAACCGCCTTGACAGTCGCTCTCACTATGGAGACAGACATGCTGGACTATAAAGTTCAGCGATTAGATGTAAACAGCAAAGAACAATGTACAACCCACTGGTAGAAAACCGTTCACGATTGGCTGTTCGTTTGACGTGCAGTCTCTTCAGCCAACCAAGTAGCCAACCTTGGTAACCACGTGACACCGTTCTGAAGCTGTGGTGAAGGTTGTTGTGGAGGGTTTTCTGGGTTTGAACTACACACAAGGGCTTAAAAGCAGTTCGCTATCTCAAATATGGGTTTATATGTTCTAAATATCTTTTAGGTATTGGTTTGAATGAAAACCAAGTATGTGTGAAAAGTATTTCTAAGAGGTAAATTAAGTAAGAATTCCGACTAAAACTAAAGTACAAAATTAATCGTGGAAAAACTTGACTCGTACTTTCTAGTAAGGGTGTGTCCCTTACTAATACTAATTTGGTTTTGAGTATATAGTATGCAGTATAGTTAAATCCGAAATTCCGAACTTCCCTCTTATTCAGTAGCCTACGCCAAAGCAGTACGAGATTAACATAGGTAGTATGTCCGTGGTTATGAACACTGACCAGTCGCCTACTGAAAGAACGTACTGCATTAAAATCTAGTGCCTACTGCTTAAGTACTGCATTTCAGGTTCAGTCATTGTAGTCAAACTTTTAAATTTTAAGAAGCATACTTAGGTTTAGTTTGGTTTGAATGGTTCCATAATGCAATGGAAAATAAAGGTTATTTATTATAACTTGGATATATTACTATGGATATAGTAAAGCACTATATCCATAGTGTGCTATACAGGGTGCTATAATTTCTGCAAACCACCAGATGTCACTTTTCTGGCGTTGTAGAAGCATATAACCATATAGCATATGTATGATCAACTTCTCTTGCTATAGCTGATAGTTTCACCCCTTTGGCCGTAATCTGGACAACCTGCTGCCAGAGGGCTTCAGTCACTTCGAAATGGCTCACAATTTTTGCAGTCACTGAAAACTAGAAAGTTAGGCTGCCACTTAAATAAGATCTGTGTTCTTTTTCAATTCAATAATTTAAGTTTTTATGCTGTGGTTTAGAATATTCAACAATTTATGAAATAAGCTTAAAATATTGCTATTTCATTCCTGTTAGGTTCGTTTCACATAGGACTAAACAATGACATTGACACTTAAGGAATTGGGTGTTCCAAGGTTGCCAACTTTTGACGTTCGCTTGGAGTGAGATTTTAAGGTGGCGAGTTTAAATTGTCAAGAGGGGGCGGCGGCGAATGTAAGTTGTTGAGCGGGGGGGGGGGGGGGGGGTAACGTAACGTAGCGAACGTAAAATGAACACAAATTAAGTATTATATCGCGATCTGTCGATCGCCGGTGGTTGGTGCCAGAGCGAACTAGTAACTCATTGAATCATCATTGAATCATAGATGTGGATCAGAGGTAAATAAACTCTGACCTGAAATGTATTATGATGTCACACTAGTCTACGTCTACAAGGCGCAAGCATTATATTTCACTCATTTCACACTTGTTTCAGCGCTATAAAAGTGAATTAAACTTAAACATCTTTTTAATTTTGTAATTTTAGTAGTCATTGTAGTATATATATTTTTTCCATCTAATTGTATATTTTGACATGGTGCTGTATGTCTAAAAGCCCGCTTAGCTACTATACCTAGAGCTATTATAATTTATTTGATGAACGGTATGTGTCCACATAATTTGCCACGGTTTTGTTTAGTACTGGAATGTATATTTCCACCTGTTTCCACCACAGTTTCTGTTTTCTGCGTGGTTTAGATGTCGCCCTTTTAAAGGTACAAGATATATATAAGTAAGATGTGTGTACATACAAAAATGTATGTAAGCAAGTAATAGGATTGGTTAACGTCTCATTTCATTTCAGAGAGAGATGTCCACCTCTCTCTGCGTCTACTCTGTTCAGTGACAGACTGAAGATGGCATGACGTAAATGACCCACGACGAATCTGTTTTTGCTCCTCCTAACGGACACGAATCAACCGCTGTGTCACACTCGTCTTGTTGTATTTAGGGATTCAGCTGTATTAAAATACAATAGCCATAACTCTGAGAAAAGAGAGTAGGAGAGAATCACACAGATGTAAAGAGTTCCCTTGTTATGCCTAAAGTTAAAAAAGTAATGGTTATTAATTAAGTCATAAAAACCTTAGAAATGACTAAAAAGCAACACATAGCACATGAATAAAAAGGGCAACTGCATGGTCTGTTGCTTGCCATATTAGCTCACACTCATCTACTAATAAACCTGACATTTTGTTGGTTCTTTAAACTGCCTTCTCCATCAATCACACAGGGATATATGAACCCCATTGCTTGCCTGGTGGAGTTTTCCTACACACACACACACACACACACACACACGTGTGCTGCTTTACTTACCTGTTTGTTGTCCTTCATGGATGTTTGTCTGCATACTGACAATTGTTCTGAACTATCTGTCAATCACATGCAAAACGGTCTGTCTGCTGATCCTGAAGCCTGTCTACAAATCTGTCTGTCCAACAAACTGTAAAAACTATTTGTTTTAATTAATCAGTTTTTGAGAGGGTTTCTTAATACAGAGGGTGCAGACCAGGGGCTCATCTCCTGTTTCCAAAATGCATCAATGACTGCTTGAGAAAGCTGTTCTACTTTGATACTTGAAGAAAAAAAAAAAACATGCTCAATAAAAGGTAGGCTACTCGTGTTCAACGGTTTATTCAGTTAAACATGAAAATAGTACTGTATGCCTACATACAGAGGGAATATTCAGTCAAAAATGAATTTGTAACCCTATACTGTATATTAAAAGTGGTTGATAACATGTTTATTCAGCTAAACATGAGATTTGAAATGTAATCCAACATTTAGTACATTTAACCTGTTTTCGGCGGTGGTGACTCTTCCCCTGGGCTGCATCAGTGCTTGACCCAGCGTCAGCAGCATTAGCAAACGGGTGCTTTGTGTTTAAATGGTACTTCAGACTTGTAGAACTCCTACAATAAACTAATTCCACGTTGCATAAGCTGCAAACAACTTTAGTCTTGTCAATGTCTCCATTAGGAAGCTTCCTAAAAAGCTGAATGTTGCCTGAACGACCATGAGAGAGATCTGATGTTGATGAAACTCTTCTCTACTTATGAAAACAAAAATTCAGGAGCGATGAGCGAGGCTCTGATAGGACATACTAGGAATTTGACATCATTATCTTCAGACTTCCAAGATATATCTACCAGTGACCAGTTACTTCCAAATCATGGGAATGAAGCAGGGGCGGACTGGTATACATTACTATCGGGGATTTCCCCGGTGGGCCGCCGGGCAGCTGGCCACCGGTGGTTTAATCAGCCCGTGGAGGAGCCACTGCCGCGCACTGCGGCCCGTAGTCACGCTGCTGTTTAACGGTGTTATTACCTCCCCCGCTCCAGTCAGACTAACCTGCTCAGCGCGGACTGGGCCAGCTGATGGGTAGTAGCCTATGCTGGAAAATGTTGAGGAAGAGCATGGTGAGTCAGAAGGCAAGAACTTAGAAGAACCACTGCAGTCAATGTGCGCTATACCCTCCTCCTCAAAATCCAGTAAAAGCTCATCCTCTCTTACTTCCCATTCAACAACCAGAAAGAGGTCTGTGTGTGTGGTGGATCTTGAAGCACTGACTCCAGCAGCAGTCCACTCCTTGTGAATCTCCCCCAAATTTTTGAATGGCCTTTTCTTGACCATCTTTTTTGCGGTTATCCCGGTTGCTTGTACACTTTTTTCTACCACACTTTTTCTTCTACTCAACTTTACATTAATATGTTTAGATACAGCACTCAGTGAACAGCCAGCTTCTTTAGAAATGGCCTTTTGTGGCTTACCCTCTTTGTGGAGTGTGCCAGTGTTCTGGACATCTGTCTAGTCAGCAGTATTCCCCTTAAACCACACCAAGGGACCATTTTAAAGTCTTAGGAAGCCTTTGCAGGTGATTTGCGTCAATTTTTCTAAGATAATGACTTTTGGATTTTCATTGGCTGTAAGCCATAATAATCAACATTAACAGAAATAAACACTTGAAATAGATCACTATGTCATGAATCTATAGAATACATGCATGTATTGAATTGTTAAAATAAATTAATTATTTAATGATCTAATTTATTGAGAAGCACAAACACTATATGGCCAAAAGTATTTGCTCTCCCATCCAAATGATCAGAATCAGGTGTTCCAATCACTTCCATGGCCACAGGTGTATAAAATTAAGGACATAGGCATGCAGACTGTTTTTTACTAACATTTGTGAAAGAATGGGTTGCTCTCAAGTAGTGATGGCAAACGTGGGGCTTTTGGGAGAACCAATTGATTCAGAAAATTATTCGATCTTGTGAAACGTTCCAATCATCACAGCCACAGTGACATCTAGTGGGCAACCAGGGTATAAATCCACAACTTTTTCTTAAAAGAAACAGAAGGAATGTATTTTTCTATTAAAAATGACATGAAATATTCCCTAAATAAATTTTAGTCATGAAAACATATCATTTTGCAGAACAGGGTTGTATTAATGTCATTAAGATTCATTCATTTTTCATTATGATACACTGTTAGTCAGTGGATTGATATAGGTGACTGTGGTGTATTTGCACGCACTATGTTCGGAACTGTTTAAGCAGACCACGAAAGAACACAACAGCAGATTAGAAAAAAACCAAAAAGGTACTTTATTGCTAACACACGACCCACATCTAGGTCTCGAGCAAGGTTTTCGAGCCAGCACAACCAGACAGTCCAATTACTCTTTTTACATATGGTTAGACTCAACCAATTAGAACTCAACATAGTAAAAGTCTTTTGTCTGTGTTGGAACACCACAGCTCCTCCCCCATAATTTATAACCTCATATTTTCAAAACTTTAACATACCTTCTTCCTTTTAATCCCAGAACAAGGTACCCCAGTTCTTAAATCAATAACCCACATGCTTATTACATTTTGCAATTACAAATTCAGTCTGTCAGGAGGACGTCTGAGTCTTACAGGACGACTGCTGCATTCCACCACCGGCGGTGGTGATGGTTCTCAGGGTTGTTCTGACACAGCCATTGGCACATCCTGTTCGAAATCACTGTCTGTATTGAGATCCTCAAAATCAAAAACTGTTTTTGCACAAGAGTCCACTTGTGTCAAATTAGCAGGATTACCCCTGGTACTCAACATCTGACATTTACATGTCTTTTCACACACTTTCCATTTACTTCAACCATGTAAGTCACAGGACCCAACACTTCATGTGTGACACCATTTAACCATTTCTCCCCTCTCCTGTAATTCTTTACCAGAACCTGTTGACCAACAGTAACAACCCTAACCCGAGGAAGGTTTGGTTCTGTGACATTTTGCATTCTTTGAGAAAACTCAGGTTTGATCATTGACAATCTGGTTCGCACCTGTCTTCTCAAAAACAGCTCAGCTGGGGTCTTGCCTGTTGTAGTGTGGGGTGTGTTTCTGTATCCAAACAGAAAATTTGCTACACAGTGTTCAAGTGTCATACCACCAATGGCTCTATTCTTTGCAAGTGATTTCTTAAGATTCTGCACTAATCTTTCGGCTAATCCATTGCTGACCGGGTGATATGCTGGTGATTTAGTGTGTTTCACTCCATGTCTAGCAAGAAATGTTTCAAACTCTTGTGATACAAACTGAGGTCCATTATCCGTTACCACTTCTTTTGGTAATCCATAAGCTGAAATCAAGATTCTGAGTGCTTCTATTGTTTTAACTGAGGTAGTGGTGTACATGGGAATAATCTCTGGCCATCTAGGCATAAGCATCCATTACTACTAAGATCCTCTGATTGTGGTCCTCAGCAAAATCAAGGTGTATTCTCTCCCATGGACATGAAGACCATTTCTATGTATATACTCGTGCAGTTGCAGGCATACTGTGCTGTTGCTGGCAAATACTGCACTCACTCACCTCACGCTCAATGCACTCATCTAATGCGGGCCACCAGAATATACTTCTGGCCAGGGATTTCATTTTAACTATTCCCCAGTTGTGTTCATGTAGTTCATGCAGTAGTCTGTTTCTCAGCTTCTCAGGAATTACGACTCGTAATCCCTACAAAAGACAATCATCCTCTACAGTCAATTCATATCTTCTCTGAAAATAAGGCTTCAGTGCCTCATCCTGCACATGTTTAGGCCAACCTGTCAAAACCAATTGCTTAACTACCTTCATGACAGGATCTTTATCTGTCTCTTTGGCAATGTCTTTCGCTGTCATAGGCAGATCGTCAAGAAATGCCACTCTATACACTGGGTTTGACACCAAATCCTCCCTCTGCTTCACAGGTAATCTCGATAACGCATCAGCATTGGTGCTCTGACCTCTTGTATTGGATTTCGTACGTATACGCGGCCAGAATTAGAGCCCATCTTTGCATTCTTGCTGCGGCTAGTGTAGGCACCCCAGTTTTAGGCCCCAAGATCTTCAACAATGGCTTGTGGTCGGTTATTAACAGAAACCTCCTACCATAAAGGTAGTCATGAAACTTCATAACCCCAAAAACCAGACCAAGAGCCTCTTTCTCAATCTGGGAATAAAACCAGACCAAGAGCCTCTTTCTCAATCTGGGAATAAAACCAGACCAAGAGCCTCTTTCTCAATCTGGGAATAAAACCAGACCAAGAGCCTCTTTCTCAATCTGGGAATAAAACCAAACCAAGAGCCTCTTTCTCAATCTGGGAATAAAACCAAACCAAGAGCCTCTTTCTCAATCTGGGAATAAAACCAAACCAAGAGCCTCTTTCTCAATCTGGGAATAAAACCAGACCAAGAGCCTCTTTCTCAATCTGGGAATAAAACCAGACCAAGAGCCTCTTTCTCAATCTGGGAATAAAACCAGACCAAGAGCCTCTTTCTCAATCTGGGAATAAAACCAGACCAAGAGCCTCTTTCTCAATCTGGGAATAAAACCAGACCAAGAGCCTCTTTCTCAATCTGGGAATAAAACCAGACCAAGAGCCTCTTTCTCAATCTGGGAATAAAACCAGACCAAGAGCCTCTTTCTCAATCTGGGAATAAAACCAGACCAAGAGCCTCTTTCTCAATCTGGGAATAATTTTGTTCTGCTTTTGTCAGCATCCTTGAAGCAAAAGCAATCGGCCTCTCGCTTCCATCTTTCATCTTATGACTAATGACTGCCCCAACCCCATAAGGAGAGGCGTCACATGCCAAAATGAGCGGCAAGTCTAAATCATAATGCACTAGCAATTGGTCAGACTGTAAGGACTGCTTTGCTATGTCAAATGCACCTTGACATTGATCTGACCATTCCCACCCAACATCTTTGTGCAGTAGTGCTGTCATGGGCTGAATCATGGTAGACAGATTAGGAATAAACTTCCCATAATAGTTTAACAGGCTAGAAATGACCCGAGTTCAGTCACATTTTTTGGAACTGCAGCGTTCTGGATAGCATCCGTCTTTTCTTTCATGGGGTGAATACCCATAGCATCTATGACATGCCCCAAGTATGACACGCTGCTCTTCATGAACTCACACTTTGCTCGGTTTACGCTGAGATTAGAAGCTTCTAGCCTCCTACGAACTTCTTCCAAGTTAGCTAGGTGACTATCTGTTTTGAGTGGAAAGCAATGGCTCAGTGACCTGTGTTCTGAAAACATGATATTCATGTTGTTAAAAATGGTGCTTTACCAAATTGTGCAATTAGCTGGATTACACTACATTAAATATACTATCATAATTGTAGAAAAATATCTACAAGAAGCTTTCTATTTCACAGAAATGAAGCTAACACCAATTTAACACCATGGTGTTCCTCAATGCCTTAGTAAGGTAAAGTCATAGTCTAGTTTATTTATATAGCACTTTTTACAACACATGTCACAAAGCAGCTTTACAATCGTATGTGTCCAGATCCCTAATGAGCAAGCCAAAGGCGACAGTGGCAAGGACAAACTCTCTAAGAGTAGAGCTGCACAGTTTAAAGAGTAGAGCTGCACAGTTTAAAGAGTAGAGCTGCACAGTTTAAAGAGTAGAGCTGCACAGTTTAAAGAGTAGAGCTGCACAGTTTAAAGAGTAGAGCTGCATGTGAGCAGGCCAGTGTCTGCACTCTTACAGACTTTAGTGTGCATTCATTACCTAAAGTGAATAATGTTCATATTGTCACGGAGGAGCCGTGACGCTTACGCACACGCACCACATCCACCCATTCACGCAAGCGCACAGGCGCAGAGGCAGCTATCTGCCGGCATTTTTAAAAACTTAAGCTGACCTACTGCGTGTGTCGCACTACATTTACACTCCTGTTTGCTGTCCCTGTTTACCCGGTTTAAGCATTCCACATCTCACCATTTTCCATAGCATTTAATTCACATTTGTTACATTGTGCCGGGAGGCCTACCGCCATTTTGTACCATTTGTTTTCACTTCACCACTCAGATTTTCAATAGTCCTAAACATTCATCCATCTGACTTAAATCCTAGTACAGTAATAAACACACTTACACACAGGTCCGTTTGAAGTTTAATGGTTTTAAGCAATCTTTACAAACATCACAGGTTCAATAGACTCACCAACACACCAAACATTTTCTTCTCTGTGGGCGAAACCGAGGGATCAGTCCATGTTGAAATTTATTAGGGAGGTCAGTGCGCTATGGGCGGCACAGACCATTTTAGCAGGGGTGTTTTAATGAGTTTGGGGGGAAAATGTATTTTATAAAGTGTAGTGGGGATTTTTCTTTAGTGAAACTTATTTTGGGTGTTGAGGTATTTTGTGTTTATTCTTTTCTGTTGTCATTTTTCATTTAAAATGATGTTATTTAAATTGATTGATTTATTGGGGCAAATGGGCCCATCTGTGGGAGGGGCTATGGGTATAGAAGCCCAGGAGAGGCTCCAGAACAGGGGAGTTGTGTTGAGTGGTGTTTGGTACGGTGACTTGGCTGTGTATAAAGAATTGTTCAGGATCATTAGTTTTGATTTAGCCTGGCAATCCTGAAGCCTGTTTATTTTTGTATTTCAGAGGTATTTAGTTTGGTCTGCATTTTGTTTTTTGACTTTATTTTTGGGGGACACTGTGAATACTTGCACTGTTTGAAGAAAAGTGGTCAAAAAGAAAAAAAATAATAAAATACGCATTACTTTGGGGACAAAAGCTTCCTCGCATCTCTGTCCACTCCACCGCCGTCCGTCCTTGCAACACATATATAGTTAAATACCTAAGTAATTTCTTCTGCAAATTATTCACAGCTCAAAATATGAACATCATCTATAACCAGGGCCGGAGTGGGACACTTTTTCAGCCCAGGAGTTTCATGCCCAAATCCGGCCCAAAATTATTTTTCCCTCCCAATCGGCCCAAACTAGAGATTGACATGAGCCGGCCCATCGGGAATCCTCCCGAATCTCCCGATTAGCCACTCCGGCTCTGTCTATAACCATAATTGCATGAAACTATATATGAAAAAAACTATTATTATAAATAAACACAAAATGTATTTTTTAACATCATGCTTATCAACATCCTGGGTTACATCCCAGTTGTCCTGTTATTAAATAAGAAAAATTACTTTCTTGTCCTCGTCGTGCCACTCACATCACATTATTCGGTTTTGTATTTTTCTATTAAATAATTTATTGTGCTTTAAGCTCTCATACAGTGGTGTTAAGTGTGTTATCATTATTACATATTACCAGAACGCTCGCATTGAACAGAGGCATTTTAGGAAAAAATTTCTTTATAAACCCACATTATATACATAGATTCTTCTGTATATAAATATAAAGGTATATTATATTTGGATTTAAAAAGACTTCATATTAATTAGTCACCTGAGAAAGCAAAGATGGGTACAACCTGGAAAACTCTGAGTGACAGCCAAATAAATTCAGGTATTCATTTCAAACATACTTTTGCAAGGCACTGAAATATTAGAAAAAATAGAAATATTCTCTAGATAAATAAGTGAAAAAGAAATAATTTAGAACTGAAAGATAGGAAACGTAAGAAAAAAATATTGCATAGGACAATGCTAGTGAAAGGAAAATGGTATCTTGTAAAATAGTCACTGGACTAGTTATTGATATCATTAAAATGACGCTTCAGAAAGTCCTTCATATAGGCAGAGAGTGCTTGAGTATCTTCCAGAGTCACGGCATTGTACAGAGAAACCCGTATTCCACCAACCGATCTGTCAAAATCAACAGAGTGAGGCTGAAATTATAATGCAACTAAGTCTTCATCACTGCTGAATATACAGTATGTACTGGTAAAATTTAGTGATGTGAGAACTGTGAATATATACAAAGTCTAGTGAAAATTCAGTTGGTATATTGCAATTACAATAATAAAATAAATAAATAAACATTTCTGCATGTTTCACAGCACAACATGATGAAAAAATGACATCCCACAGTATGTTTGATATATATCATATATGCAAAGACGCGGGAGTCCATCCATTATCTTTACCGCTTAATCCTGCTAGTCGGGTCAAGGCGGGCTGGATCATTGGGCAGGTACACCGAGGGCAGGTACACCGAGGGCAGGTACACCGAGGGCAGGTACACCGAGGGCAGGTACACCGAGAGCAGGTACACCGAGAGCAGGTACACCGAGAGCAGGTACACCGAGGGCAGGTACACCGAGAGCAGGTACACCGAGAGCAGGTACACCGAGAGCAGGTACACCGAGGGCAGGTACACCGAGGGCAGGTACACCGAGAGCAGGTACACCGAGGGCAGGTACACCGAGGGCAGGTACACCGAGGGCAGGTCTCCAGTCCACCACACAGCCAACACAGACGCCAATCAACCAATCAACCTAACACACGTCTTTGGACTGTGGGGGGGAAACCAGAGTACCCAGAGAAAAGGCACACAGGCACAGGGAGAACATACAAACTCCACACAGAGCAGCCCAGATTGAGAATAAAACCCAGACCACCTTGCTGTGAGGCGACAGCGCTAAACACCACACCACCATGCTGCCCAAGACGAGCGAGTACATAATGCAAATCCACCTCACTACAGAGCACTGGGGTTCAGCTGTCACGACACACACTGAAGACACAGGCACTTTTATTTCTATGCAGCCTTTAATTAGATTGCACTGCTGTAACTCCCTGCAGTTTGCCCTAAATTATAGTCATCGTGCTAAAAATGTACAAATGAACAAAAGCTTGAAAATTAATATAATATAGTTATAATATAGTAAGAAAGAAAATTATAGAAAATAATATGGCCTGTGGAAGCTTCTGGAAGGTCATTTTTGCACCATAAAATGTTTTAGTAGCAAAAAGAAAAATGCAATGTATCTTTAGATCCAATGGAAAATGTTTGTTAAATTCACAAATGATCATTATGTGTAATGTCCAATACCTGTGTCCATTTAACATTATCAATCCAAGTTTGGAGGCCCCATCCAGAAACAGCTTCTCCAGAGATTCATCTCCCTCTTTTTTCCCAATGCGGAACGGAACGTTCATGCGGCTCCTGCACATCACGTCAGTGGGGCAGCTGAGCACAAGGAGGACAGCCCAAGTGTACGTGAAAACACAGAGCTTCCAGACGACTCCACAACTGATTAAACTAGTCATTCAAGACATGTTCTACTTCTTATACTTTGAATGGCTACGTTTTTTGGAAAGAAATAATGGCAAGCAATAACTTCGTAATATTGAAAACTTTATATTAAATGAAAGGTGCTTTGTGTTTTAAACTACCAATGAAAAACAAATCAGTGAGATATCCACATCAACCATATTCAGACTTCAGTTAAATATGTTTTTATATATATATATATATATATATATATATATATATATATATATATATATATATATATATATATATCACTCACAAATAGAATCCATTGGAGATGTCGATGATGTCATAGATCAAAGAAGACTTCTGTTGGTTTAGTATCTCCATGGCTACGACACCTCCATTATTCTTGTTCCACTCCAGAATCAGCTTTGTGATGTAGATGCTGTATGTTGTACAATTATAACAACAAGGAGCATGAAAGGAACATATATGGACATTTGAACCAAGTTACAATACAATATACTTCAAGATTCATAGTTAAACTTGCAACAATACTACCTTTCAGCTCCACACTAGCTCCTAATTAAATCTCATGTCAACTTTAAAATACTTAAAAATATACTTATAAAATACACATAAAGCACTAAATGGTCTGGCCAGTGTCAGTGTGAGCTCATTGTGAACTATAACCCACCATCTGCTGTGTTGTAATGCAGGGTCTCTCTTGATGAATAAGATTGCTGATTGCCACCAGGTAAAGAGTCTTGTTCTATAAAGCCTCTCAGTGATAGAATAGCCTTCCAGCTGTGATTCAGTTAATATTAAAACCCAGCCTTACTTATTTAAAGACTTATTTAATTAAAGCCTTACATATTTACCCAAACTTGTTTTGCAGAAAGTGGAGAGCAGTGTTTAGTTTAGGACCAACAAACTAAATGTGTTGTTTAACAGATCTGACACCACAGACTCTGTCCTCTACCGTACTGCCCCCCCCCACACCACACACACACCACACACACACACACACACTCACCTACCACAGACTCTGTCCTCTACCGTACTGCCTTAGTGCTGCCCCCCCCCCACACCACACACACACCACACACTCACCTACCACAGACTCTGTCCTCTACCGTACTGCCCCCCCCCACACCACACACACACCACACACTCACCTACCACAGACTCTGTCCTCTACCGTACTGTCTTAGTGCTGCCCCCCCCCCACACCACACACACACACACCTACCACAGACTCTGTCCTCTACCGTACTGCATTAGTGCTGCCCCCCCCCCACACCACACACCACACACACACACACACCACACACACACACACTCACCCACCACAGACTCTGTCCTCTACCGTACTGCCTCAGTGCTGCCCCCGCACACCACACACACACCACACACACACACCACACACACACACACACACACACTCACCCACCACAGACTCTGTCCTCTACCGTACTGCCTTAGTGCTGCCCCCCCCACACCACACACACACACACACACACACACACTCCACTCACACACCCACCACAGACTCTGTCCTCTACCGTACTGCCTCAGTGCTGCTGGCTCTCAACAGCCCCCCCCACGCACTCCACTCACCCACTCACCCTCCTGAAAGCACACTCCCTGCATCTCCCACCTACTCTGCAACACACTGGACAATGTCTCCCAATCACTCTACAACACTCTGGTGAGACATAGAAGTACATTCAGTGCAAGACTCATAATACTAAAAAACACCACAGAGTGCAGGTCATTCACACCTATGGCCATAAAACTTTATAAAACTCCTCCCTCAACATGACACTATAGTCAATACTCTGCAATATAAATTATACAGTATACTCCATACTACTTTAAATGTATTATCACAGCAATTGCCACCTTACTGTATTCTAGATCATTTACATTTAAATGAGTGTATATATTGCAAATTCCTTTTTATTTTAGAGTATTTAAATTAGAGTGTTTATTCATTTATATTAATGGTCGCAACTGAATCTGGGCAGTTGTGGTTGTTAGGAAACAACCACAAATTGTGGTTGTGGGTTTGATTCCCAGACCCTAATTTAAATGACTGAAGAGCCCTTGTTAAGTGAAAGCACTTAACTCCAACTGCTCCCCGGGCACTGGGCATGTGTGCACCATAGATCACTAGTGTGTGTGTGTGTGTGTGTGTATATGTGTATATGTGTGTATACGTGTGTATACATGTGTGTGTGTGTGTGTATGGTGTGTGTGTGTGTGTGTGTGTGTGTGTGTGTGTGTGTGTGTGTGTGTGTGTGTGTGTGTGTGTGTGTGTTCTTACTGCATAGATGGGAAAATGTGGAGGACAAATTCAGATTGGGGTGAAAGTCACAATTGGTGATATTGGCAACTTTACTGTAATAACTGCAATTTCCTGTGGGACTAAAGTATTTTTATCCTGTGTGAATAAAATATTTCTGAATCTGTTGGTAAGACTTGCCTGAAGCAAGAGGGTGTGTTGTAGAGGGAATTGTTTTCAGCTTGTACTTTGTAATCCAGTATAATCGGGCATTCCCTTAAAGCTTTACCCAACAGATCCTCTCTCACAATGACAACAGTGACTCCAGCACATCCAATGTTCTTTTGGGCACCTGCAAATATCAGCCCAAACTTGGACAAAAGACAAACAACTCATTGTTAAACAATTAAAACAAATATAAAACTAACCAAGTGCCTAACTAACCAACTAACTAACAAACAATTGTGCCACAGCAAAATGAAAAAACTAGTGAAAAAATAATGCCAACCTTTGATACATCTATTGGTCGGGACAGGAAATTTGAAGACATATCACTGACAAGAATGACATCCTTTGTGTCAGGAATGAAATTAAACTCGACACCATGTGCTGTTTCATTGCTGCAGTAGTAGACATACGAAGCTGAAGGATTCAGTGACCACGTGCTGCTGTCCAGAATACCTGAAGGAAATGATTCATTTGTATCTTTTATTTCATTAAATGTTTTGTTGGAGTACATGAACTCCATTTAACCTATTTACAATGATATTATGGGAGTTTATTTAACCTATTTACAATGATATTATGGGAGTTTATTTAACCTATTTACAATGATATTATGGGAGTTTATTTGAAAAAGTGCTGCTCTTTCCATTTCCATTGAAGTTCAGTGCAAAATTAATTTTATATAGTTGTCAAGGGTAGCTAAGATTAATAAAACGTGAATTTGTATCAGTCTCATTAATAAGGACATGAACACAATTCTTCTTGAAATAGTGGGAAAATGAATAAATAAAAAGGAGGAAAACAAATATATAAATGAGTAAAAGGAAAAATGTGCAAGTTGAAAATGTAAAATGCTCTGCAACATCAGGTAGCACACTACCAAGCTGGAGAAAAGCTGTAAGACTCTTGAACACCATGTGTGTAGTGTGAAATTACTGTTAAAGCACTAAGGCACCGACTGGCTCGCACTGAACTGCAAGCCAATTTCAAAATGTCACTTTAAATGTCAAAATCTCATTCTTCTGAAGTCTATAAACGTTACAGCACTGTCACATTTTACTGGCACTAATTATACTTTATCCTTCCTTTCTGCCCACAACCATGACCCATCTTACCTTGACTGACATATCTTATTGTCATATTATTGCCATGTAAAAGTTCTACTACCCTGTGTGAATGATCTACCTGCCCCATGGCCGTGCACTATATATGTATAGTGAGTAAGGTCTGTGTGATACATGTATGCATGAATTTTGCACCTGACTCCAGGAGAAACATTATTTCATCTCGGTGTGTACTGCAGTTGAATGGCACCAAAACTACTCTACACTACAGCTGTAACAACAAAGGTTCTCTACTGTTACTATATGGGGCCCAGTGTTGCACCAAAACTACTCTACACTACAGCTGTAACAACAAAGGTTCTCTACTGTTACTATATGGGGCCCAGTGTTGCACCAAAACTACTCTACACTACAGCTGTAACAACAAAGGTTCTCTACTGTTACTATATGGGGCCCAGTGTTGCATTGATCGTAACTCTCTTACTTTTGTCCTGATAGCAGACCCTACAGACCCTACAGACACCGGCCACTTTATTAGGTACACCTTGCTAGTACCAGGTTGGACCCCATTTTACCTTCGGAACTGCCTTAATCCTTCATGGCAGATTCAACAAGGTACTGGAAACATTCCTCAGAGTGTCTGGTCCATATTGACATGATAGCATCACACAGTTGCTACAGATTTGTCAGCTGCACATCCATGATGTGAATCTCCCATTCCACCAGATTGTTGTGCATGAAATACTGAAATTCTGAAATACTGAGACCAGCCCAAACAACCACGCCAGAGGTGGGACCAAGTCAGTGTTTTGCAAGTCTCAAGTAAGTCCAAGTCTTTATCCTCAAGTCCCGAGTCAAGTCTCAAGCAAAGACAGTCAACTCAAATCAAGTCTCGAGTCAAGACAAGCAACCGTCAAGTCAAGTCCCAAGTCTGAAACTTGGAATTTCAAGTCCTTTCGAGTCTTTTTTTACAGGCACCAACGCTTTACGAATGCTACGCTGATGCGTTTCTTTACTCGTTTTTTGGTGTCCTCCAGCCAAAAGATGACAGATCATTTACATTTTATCTTCTCTTAATTACATAAATGTACTTAAACAAGAATGTTTCGTTACATCATTTTACACGAAAATAGCAAGCGTCATCGTAAGCAAGATGCTGTCATGGTTATTCTAAACATTTGGATAAAATGTTTAAATATAGACTAATAAAAGGTTAGGGTTATTTTTTCATTGTTTTCTGTTATTGTGGGGTCACGGTGTAGGCTACTATTGTTACCTGGAGATTCAGTGGGGTCACATATTCTGATGGCTGCTGTCAGAATTGGTGACCCCAGTTAAAAAGGCTCACCTGTACATCCCATTCATGATTTCTTTGTTGGCTGCAATGGTGAGGGGATGGTAAATCTTGTTTAAGTACATTTATGTAATTAAGAGACGATAAATGTAAATATAAACATCTGTCATATTTTGGCTCGTGGACACCAACAAAACGAATTAAGAAAGTGCATCAGCGTAGTTTACGTAGCATTCTTAAAGCGTTTGTGCCTCTGAACAGAAACTGTGAAATAGCGCCCCCTGTGGTCACAAAACTCGTCGGTCACAGAATATGGTGTAACGACGGTCTGCGAAGGACGGAAATGAAATTAATGGGGCGCACTTTATAAATATGCGTTTTAAAATTTAGATTTGGGGTAAAAAAAAATCAAGTCTTTGCAAGTAAACAGGTTCAAGTCCAATTCAAGTCCCAAGTTATTGGTGTAAAAGTCCAAGTCAAGTCTAAGTCTCTGAATATTTTTTCAAGTCAAGTCAAAAGTCTTAATATTAATGACTCGAGTCCGACTCGAGTCCAAGTCATGTGACTCGAGTCCCCACCTCTGAACCACGCCACGTTCAAAGTCACTTAAATCACCTTTCTTCCCCATTCTGATGCTCAGAACTGCACCAGATCGTATTAGCCACGTCTACATGCCTAAATGCATTGAGTTGCTGCCATGTGATTGGCTGATTCAATATTTGCGCTAATGAGCAGTTGGAAATGTGTACTTAATAAAGTGGCCGGAGAGTCATTTATAACATTTCTGAATTATCTACTAAAGTTCCTGAAAAACCTACTTGTGTATGTGTCCAGTTGTGGGTGAACCATGTTCACTTTTCCGTACTTCTGTGCCTCTTTTGCTGCCCTTGCAGAAAAGATCCCAGTCACGATATAATCTGCACACCTGTCTTTCTTTAGACCGATGAGATTTAGAGGAACTGCACTGAACTGCCCTGATCCACCACCTTGAAGAAACAAAATCTTGTAGTTTTCAGGTATATTCCTAGGTACAGAGTAGGAACAATAAATATGTGAGCAATTATATCACTATCAAAGTCATGTAAATGTACTTTCATAAGGTTTAAAACTCACAGGAGTTCACGAAGAAGGCTTATTGTGGTGTTTATGATATTGCTGAAATTTGACGACCTGTGGCTCATTTCTAGACATGAACATAATTAAAGATTAATACCACAGCACATATATAAGATACGCAATTTAATGTCACATAAGACGCTCCTTACCAAGAACACTTACTCCAGTGCCGCTGTAATTCTGCAGTTCTTCTTGCACTTGCATCAAAACCTGAAGAAAGACAGAAAAATTGCTGTACAGATTTTCTTGATTATTACATCTACTACTACTGAATTATATATATATATATATATATATATATATATATATATATATATATATATATATATATATATGATCATTATAAAAACATCTTTAGAATTTAAGGCATTTAGACATTTCCTCGTCCAAGATTTAAGCTAAACCAAGACCACCACTACGAAATAAAAAAAATCAATGTCAATCTACTATGCAACGTTTGAGAAGTAATTTGTCTCAGTAAAATGTTCAACTCTCACTTTCTGACCTTCTTACAAGAACAAAGCTGTATTTCATCTATTACCTTATCTATATTATCTGTTATTTTTTACCTGTTCAAAATTGTCATTGCATACAAGTTATTATTTTTGTAGTGCTAGGAAAAAGTAAAAAACATTTAGCAAAAAATAATTCAAAGCCTTCAACACTGAGAATGACATCAAATCTGTATTCCTATATCCACTCCATATGTTGGGACCTACAACTACAGCTATTATTCTGTCCTTCCAATCTTAAATACCAGTATGTCATAAGAGTGAAATGTTTATTAGTCTAGGATCCTGTGTTCCTATGTACAGTTGTTTTAGTATTAACCTGTTCATAAATGAAGTAATTGTTTATGTGAATCTGTGATTGTTGATATTAGTTATATTAGTGTTAGACTACTAATGGTGACTGCTAATGGTGTTTGTGGCTATAATGGTAACCAATGCTAAATTATAAGATTTTATATTCTATATTATTACTTCTATATTATTTCAGACCACACAATGTTCCAAGTTTAGCAAGTATCCCATGTTTTGAATGATGCCGTGGTTATGATTCTACAGATATGTGATTGACGGGGCCCTAGGAAAGGCTCTAGAAGTAGTTGGGGCCCAATGTGATATCTTCTTAGGGGAATGAATACCTGCTTTTGAATGTTTGACCAATTAAAAGTAAACCAGCAGTTACATTTTTGTTTACCCATTCTGTTGTTTTATTTTCTGTTAATGTAAGTTCTAACAGGATTTAAAATTCTTGATACTTAACAGTGACATCATGGCGTGACTTGGTGAACAATGAGTAATATTTAATCTAAAGGGTATGAAAAAAAGTTTCACACATTTTGTTGAGAAGACACAACTGTATATTTGAAAGGTCCAAGCTCCAAACTTCACTTCATACTGCATTTATCCATCTAGCCTTTCTACGGTTTCATTTCTTCATCTTCCCATAGTCTCACTAATTTAACTGAATTAAAGCTACACCCGCACCCATAATCACAGCACCCTTCTATGGGTTTTCATTCCTTTATCTAGCTAAAGAAATCTACTGATGGCTGAATTTTAAGATGCATTACCATGTTATGTTTATTTTCAACATAAAAAAACCGAGACGATGCATAGATATTAGATCCTATTAGATGTATAGATATTAGATCCTATTAGATGTATAGATATTAGATCCTATTAGATGCATAGATATTAGATCCTATTAGATGCATAGATATTAGATCCTATTAGATGCATAGATATTAGATCCTATTAGATGTAACTATCCTATATTTTGATGACTGATGACTCACGTATAGTTTCTGAAACATAGAATCATGTCCTTTAAAACCAGCAATATATGATCAGAATATATGTGTGTGTGTGTATATCTCACACACACACACACACACACACACACACACACACACACATTCTGATAATATATTCCTGGCTTTAAAGGACTTTTTAGGGGTCCAAGCACCAGCGGTGCTGGAACCCTATTGTAATTGTTCTGATTATTAGGGCTCCGAGCACCAAAGGTGCTGGAGGCCTATTGTAATTGTTAGGATTTTTCTCCTTCATGTTCTTATTATTATTATTCTTTTTCTGCCTTAAAACGGTTCGCACAGCCCAAACCGTAAGGCCTACAGACTTGAAACTTGGTCAATAGGTAGTAGTCCCTCCCGCTACTCAGGCGCAAGACGCCAGCCAAATCCGCCCATAGGTGGCGCTACAGCGCACGCAAACGCATTCAAGTAAATTGCCAGTACCACGTATGTCCTAAATTTAAAATTCTTTCATATACATGTTCCTTGTCTCCAAACCTACCAAAAAGCCTCAAGAACCCATAAGCTCCGCCTACTTCGTTTTCGAGCTAATTTGCATAATATGCAAAATCGCACACATTTTTGAGAGCTAACTAGTCCCTGGATTTTTCACATACATGCACATATGTGGTATCAAAACGTTCAGAAGAGTCTGAACTTTAATAATCTTTAACAAAAAATGCACATTTCTGCACATGGGCGTGGCCACATGCCACACAAGTCAAGGGGCAAAAATTTCACAGCCTAAAATGCACATTTTCTGCTGTATCTCATGCATACTTTTACATATTCACACCAAATTTCATATACATGTACCTGTTGGGCGTCTACACCTGCCCATACATTTTGGCACACATTCACACCTAGGGGGCGCTATAACTGCCAAAAAACTCTCCTGCACACACCGATTGGCCAAATAACACAAAACTTGGTATGCATCATCTACATGCACCTCTGAGACAGGTCCTAGATCTGCACCATCATATGTCCAATATGGCCGCCACCATCGACCAATTAGCTGTCAGTATACAATTTCACAAGCTTTACAAGCTTTACATATGTCAATTGACCTAAAACTCACATGGCATGTTCAGGTGCACACCCTCTAAGACATACTGGGGTATGATGGCAATTGCACCACTAGGTGGCGCTATACTAGAAACTCCTGAATTACGCCCACATAGTATGACATAAAACAACAAACTTGGACTCATATGATTCTACGTAGAATCCTTAACAACTTTGTAATTGCAAGTGCTTTACAAAAATGTACGGATTTTGACATATTATCAAATATGTATAATTTCCATTTTCCACACTACTCCTAGGATTTTCACTCCATCACCTCAAATCACACCTTGATATACTTAGCAGACTATGCAATGCAAATGTTGTGCAAAAAATCCTAAGATTTCCACAAATTTATATTTTTCATATGCATCACAATGGTACCATCATAACACATCAAATTCATATTTTTATAATTCCGCTATAGTATGTCCTATGTTTATGAAAATTGACATGCACATTCACATGACCATTGAGGTGATATTTGCCAAGTTTGAGCTAAATCCGTCCACAAATGACTCTACAGTGAATATTTTCAATTTCCATACTCAGCAGTGCAAGGAGCGGTAGAGAGCCTTTTGCAGGCACGCACGCTCTCATTCTCGCAGACGCAGAGTGCCCCTCTCATCCACTCCCCCCACACTCCCCCAACCTTCTAACACTTAACAACCCATGTCTCTGTCTCCCCCTCCCTCTCTCTATTTCACATGCACTCACTTCTCACACACGCAGAGTGCCCCTCTCATCCACTCCCCCCCACACTCCCCCAACCTTCTAACACTTAACAACCCATGGTCTCTGTCTCCCCCTCCCTCTCTCTATTTCACATGCACTCACAGAAAAAACAGGCCTCCCTATAAGCTTCACATACACACTGCCTTAGCCATGCCTACTCATACATTAGAGTAACACATATAAACACCTAATTCACACACACACACACACACACATACACCTACTTATGTGTATGCATCACAAATTGAGCACATACACTGTCATGTCAGACATGTGAGTTCACTGTGACAACTAAGACTGCCCATTATATCCAATCACTCACACACATACACAGCTCTAACTGATGAAAACAAACATTATCACACCAAACCCCTCTCTCTCTCTATTACACATGCACACACATGCACTGGCCTACCAATAGGTTTCACATACACACTGGCCTAGCCATATCTACTATGCCTTCGCCGCAGGCATGCAAGTCGGTACCTATGCCACTTGCGAGGAGCCCGCTCATTGCCGCTTGCGGCTATATTTAGGGGTCCAAGCACCACCGGTGCTGGAACCCTATTGTAATTGTTCCGATTTTTATTATTATTATTATTATTATTATTATTATTATTATTATTATTATTTTTTTTCTGCCTTAAAACGCATCGTGCAGCCTAAACCGTAAGACCTACAGACTTCTCCTTTGGCCAACTTGTAGTACTCCTCTCCGCTACTCAGGCGCAACACGCCAGCCCGATACGACCCTAGGTGGCGCTATAGCGCACAAAAACGCATGAAAAAGTTTAAACTGGTGTTTCTCCTAAACCGTATGTCCTAGAGACAAAATGTAAACTTCATCTGATCAGGCATGTGCTCATCTAAAAAAAGTTCCATTGAAGCCATATGCTCCGCCCCTTACATGTCGAGCTAATTTGCATAATATGCAAATTTGCACACATTTTTGAGCGCGTACTAGTCCCTGGATTTTTCACATACATGCACATATGTGATATCCAGGCGCTCAGAAGAGTCTGAACTTTAATTGTTATGGAGCCAAAGTGCACATTTCTGCACATGGGCGTGGCCACATGCATCACAAGTCAAGCGTAGAAAATTCCTTCGCCAAAAATCCACATATTCTGCTATATCTCAGGCATTCTTTCACGTATTCATACCAAATTTCACACACATGTACCTACTGGGTGTCTAGACCTGCACATGCATTTTGGCAGACATGCACATCTAGGTGGCGCTATAACGGCCAAAAAACTCTCCTGCCCACACCGATTGGCCAAATAACTCCAAACTTGGTACGCATCATCTATATGCACCTATGACACAGGTCCTTGACCTGCACCATCATATGTCCAATATGGCCGCCGCTATCGACCAATAAGCTTTCAGTACACCTTTCACAAGCTTTTCATATGCCAATTTTTTTTCTGCCTTAAAACTCGTTGTGCAGCCTAAACCGTAAGACCTACAGACTTCTCCTTTGGCCAACTTGTAGTACTCCTCTCCGCTACTCAGGCGCAACACGCCAGCCCGATACGACCATAGGTGGCGCTATAGCGCACACAAACGCATGAAAAAGTTTACACAGGTGTTTCTCCTACACCGTATGTCCTAGAGATAAAATTCAAACTGCATCTGATCAGGCATGAGCTCATCTAAAAAAAGTTCCATTGAAGCCATATGCTCCGCCCCTTACATGTCGAGCTAATTTGCATAATATGCAAATTTGCACACATTTTTGAGCGCGTACTAGTCCCTGGATTTTTCACATACATGGACATATGTGGTATCCAGGCGCTCACAAGAGTCTGAACTTTAATTGTTATGGAGCCAAAGTGCACATTTCTGCACATGGGCGTGGCCACATGCATCACAAGTCAAGCGTAGAAAACTCCTTCGCCAAAAATGCACATATTCTGCTATATCTCAGGCATTCTTTCATGTATTCACTCCAAATTTCACACACATGTACCTATTGGGTGTCTAGACCGGTACATACATTTTGGCAGACATGCACACCTAGGTGGCGCTATAACGGCCAAAAAACTCTCCTGCCCACACCGATTGGCCAAATAACTCCAAACTTGGTACGCATCATCTATATGCACCTATGACACAGGTCCTTGACCTGCACCATCATATGTCCAATATGGCCGCCGCTATCGACCAATCAGCTTTCAGTTCACATTTCACAAGCTTATCATAAGCCAATCAACATGAAACTCACATATTATGTTCATCTACACACCCTCTAAGACATACTCAAGTATGATGGGAATTGCACCACTAGGTGGCGCTATACTAGAATTTCCTGAATTACTCCTACATCTTTCTTACACATGCACACACATGCAATGGCCTACCTATAGGTTTCATATACACATTGCTTCACCCATACCTACCCAGTGATTACACACACATGCTTACGCATCTCAGGCGTGCCAGATGGTGCCCATACCCTGCGCTTGGACCCCGTAATTGCCGCTTGCGGCTATATTTATTAGGGGTCCAAGCACCAGCGGTGCTGGAACCCTATTGTATTTGTTCCGATTATTATTATTATTATTATTATTATTATTATTATTATTATTATTATTATTCTTTTTCTCCGCTAAAACGCGTTGTGCAGCCTAAACCGTAAGACCTACAGACTTCTCCTTTGGCCAACTTGTAGTACTCCTCTCCGCTACTCAGGCGCAACACGCCGGCCCGATCCGACCATAGGTGGCGCTATAGCGCACACAAACGCATTAAAAAGTTTAAACAGGTGTTTCTCCTAAACCGTATGTCCTAGAGACAAAATGTAAACTTCATCTGATCAGGCATGTGCTCATCTAAAAAAAGTTTCATTGAAGCCATATGCTCCGCCCCTTACATGTCGAGCTAATTTGCATAATATGCAAATTTGCACAAATTTTTGAGCGCGTACTAGTCCCTGGATTTTTCACATACATGCACATATGTGGTATCCAGGCGCTCACAAGAGTCTGAACTTTAATTGTTATGGAGCCAAAGTGCACATTTCTGCACATGGGCGTGGCCACATGCATCACAAGTCAAGCGTAGAAAATTCCTTCGCCAAAAATCCACATATTCTGCTGTATCTCAGGCATACTTTCATGTATTCACTCCAAATTTCACACACATGTACCTATTGGGTGTCTAGACCGGCACATACATTTTGGAAGACATGCACACCTAGGTGGCGCTATAACGGCCAAAAAACTCTCCTGCCCACACCGATTGGCCAAATAACTCCAAACTTGGTACGCATCATCTATATGCACCTATGACACAGGTCCTTGACCTGCACCATCATATGTCCAATATGGCCGCCGCTATCGACCAATCAGCTTTCAGTACACCTTTCACAAGCTTTTCATATGCCAATTTTTTTTCTGCCTTAAAACGCGTTGTGCAGCCTAAACCGTAAGACCTACAGACTTCTCCTTTGGCCAACTTGTAGTACTCCTCTCTGCTACTCAGGTGCAACACGCCAGCACGATCCGCCCATAGGTGGCGCTACAGCGCACACAAACGCATGAAAAAGTTTACACAGGTGTTTCTCCTACACCGTATGTCCTAGAGATAAAATTCAAACTGCATCTGATCAGGCATGAGCTCATCTAAAAAAAGTTCCATTGAAGCCATATGCTCCGCCCCTTACATGTCGAGCTAATTTGCATAATATGCAAATTTGCACACATTTTTGAGCGCGTACTAGTCCCTGGATTTTTCACATACATGCACATATGTGGTATCCAGGCGCTCACAAGAGTCTGAACTTTAATTGTTATGGAGCCAAAGTGCACATTTCTGCACATGGGCGTGGCCACATGCATCACAAGTCAAGCGTAGAAAATTCCTTCGCCAAAAATCCACATATTCTGCTGTATCTCAGGCATACTTTCATGTATTCACTCCAAATTTCACACACATGTACCTATTGGGTGTCTAGACCGGCACATACATTTTGGCAGACATGCACACCTAGGTGGCGCTATAACGGCCAAAAAACTCTCCTGCCCACACCGATTGGCCAAATAACTCCAAACTTGGTACGCATCATCTATATGCACCTATGACACAGGTCCTTGACCTGCACCATCATATGTCCAATATGGCCGCCACTATCGACCAATCAGCTTTCAGTTCACATTTCACAAGCTTATCATATGCCAATCAACATGAAACTCACATATTATGTTCATCTACACACCCTCTAAGACATACTCAAGTATGACGGGAATTGCACCACTAGGTGGCGCTATACTAGAATTTCCTGAATTACCCCTACATCTTTCTTACACATACACACACATGCAATGGCCTACCTATAGGTTTCATATACACATTGCTTCACCCATACCTACCCAGTGATTACACACACATGCTTACGCATCTCAGGCGTGCCAGATGGTGCCCATACCCTGTGCTTGGACCCCGTAATTGCCGCTTGCGGCTATATTTATTATTATTATTATTATTATTCTTTTTCTCCGCTAAAACGCGTCGTGCAGCCTAAACCGTAAGTCCTACAGACTTCTCCTTTGGCCAACTTGTAGTACTCCTCTCCGCTACTCAGGCGCAACACGCCAGCCCGATCCGACCATAGGTGGCGCTATAGCGCACAAAATCGCATAAAAAAGTTTACACAGGTGTTTCTCCTACACCGTATGTCCTAGAGATAAAATTCAAACTGCATCTGATCAGGCATGAGCTCATCTAAAAAAAGTTCCATTGAAGCTATATGCTCCGCCCCTTACATGTCGAGCTAATTTGCATAATATGCAAATACCCACACATTTTTGAGCGCGTACTAGTCCCTGGATTTTTCACATACATGCACATATGTGGTATCCAGGCGCTCACAAGAGTCTGAACTTTAATTGTTATGGAGCCAAAGTGCACATTTCTGCACATGGGCGTGGCCACATGCATCAGAAGTCAAGCGTCGAAAATTCCTTCGCCAAAAATCCACATATTCTGCTGTATCTCAGGCATACTTTCATGTATTCACTCCAAATTTCACACACATGTACCTATTGGGTGTCTAGACCGGCACATACATTTTGGCAGACATGCACACCTAGGTGGCGCTATAACGGCCAAAAAACTCTCCTGCCCACACCGATTGGCCAAATAACTCCAAACTTGGTACGCATCATCTATATGCACCTATGACACAGGTCCTTGACCTGCACCATCATATGTCCAATATGGCCGCCGCTATCGACCAATCAGCTTTCAGTACACCTTTCACAAGCTTTTCATATGCCAATTTTTTTTCTGCCTTAAAACTCGTTGTGCAGCCTAAACCGTAAGACCTACAGACTTCTCCTTTGGCCAACTTGTAGTACTCCTCTCCGCTACTCAGGCGCAACACGCCAGCCCGATCCGACCATAGGTGGCGCTATAGCGCACAAAAACGCATGAAAAAGTTTAAACTGGTGTTTCTCCTAAACCGTATGTCCTAGAGACAAAATGTAAACTTCACCTGATCAGGCATGTGCTCATCTAAAAAAAGTTCCATTGAAGCCATATGCTCCGCCCCTTACATGTCGAGCTAATTTGCATAATATGCAAATTTGCACACATTTTTGAGCGCGTACTAGTCCCTGGATTTTTCACATACATGCACATATGTGGTATCCAGGCGCTCACAAGAGTCTGAACTTTAATTGTTATGGAGCCAAAGTGCACATTTCTGCACATGGGCGTGGCCACATGCATCACAAGTCAAGCGTAGAAAATTTCTTCGCCAAAAATCCACATATTCTGCTGTATCTCAGGCATACTTTCATGTATTCACTCCAAATTTCACACACATGTACCTATTGGGTGTCTAGACCGGTACATACATTTTGGCAGACATGCACACCTAGGTGGCGCTATAACGGCCAAAAAACTCTCCTGCCCACACCGATTGGCCAAATAACTCCAAACTTGGTACGCATCATCTATATGCACCTATGACACAGGTCCTTGACCTGCACCATCATATGTCCAATATGGCCGCCGCTATCGACCAATCAGCTTTCAGTACACCTTTCACAAGCTTATCATATGCCAATCAACATGAAACTCACATATTATGTTCATCTACACACCCTCTAAGACATACTCAAGTATGACGGGAATTGCACCACTAGGTGGCGCTATACTAGAATTTCCTGAATTACCCCTACATCTTTCTTACACATGCACACACATGCAATGGCCTACCTATAGGTTTCATATACACATTGCTTCACCCATACCTACCCAGTGATTACACACACATGCTTACGCATCTCAGGCGTGCCAGATGGTGCCCATACCCTGTGCTTGGACCCCGTAATTGCCGCTTGCGGCTATATTTAGGGGTCCAAGCACCACCGGTGCTGGAACCCTATTGTAATTGTTCCGATTTTTATTAGGGTTCACACACGTAGTGTGGGAAACCTATTGTAATTGCTCGGGTTTTTCTTATTAGGGCTCCGAGCACCAAAGGTGCTGGAGGCCTATTGTAATTGTTAGGATTTTTCTCCTTATTATTATTATTATTCTTTTTCTGCCTTAAAACGGATCGCACAGCCCAAACCATAAGGCCTACAGACTTGAAACTTGGTCAATAGGTAGTAGTCCCTCCCGCTACTCAGGCGCAAGACGCCAGCCAAATCCGCCCATAGGTGGCGCTACAGCGCACGCAAACGCATTCAAGTAAATTGCCAGTACCACGTATGTCCTAAATTAAAAATTTTTTCATATACATGTTCCTTGTCTCCAAACCTACCAAAAAGCCTCAAGAACCCATAAGCTCCGCCTACTTCGTTTTCGAGCTAATTTGCATAATATGCAAAATCGCACACATTTTTGAGAGCTAACTAGTCCCTGGATTTTTCACATACATGCACATATGTGGTATCAAAACGTTCAGAAGAGTCTAAACTTTAATAATCTTTAACAAAAAATGCACATTTCTGCACATGGGCGTGGCCACATGCCACACAAGTCAAGGGGCAAAAATTTCACAGCCAAAAATGCACATTTTCTGCTGTATCTCATGCATACTTTTACATATTCACACCAAATTTCATATACATGTACCTGTTGGGCGTCTACACCTGCCCATACATTTTGGCACACATTCACACCTAGGGGGCGCTATAACTGCCAAAAAACTCTCCTGCACACACCGATTGGCCAAATAACACGAAACTTGGTATGCATCATCTACATGCACCTCTGAGACAGGTCCTAGGTCTGCACCATCATATGTCCAATATGTCCGCCACCATCGACCAATTAGCTGTCAGTATACAATTTCACAAGCTTTACAAGCTTTACATATGTCAATTGACCTGAAACTCACATGGCATGTTCAGGTGCACACCCTCTAAGACATACTGGGGTATGATGGCAATTGCACCACTAGGTGGCGCTATACTAGAAACTCCTGAATTACGCCCACATAGTATGACATAAAACAACAAACTTGGACTCATATGATTCTACGTAGAATCCTTAACAACTTTGTAATTGCAAGTGCTTTACAAAAATGTACGGATTTTCATATATTATCAAATATGTATAATTTCCACTTTCCATACTACGCCTAGGATTTTCACTCCATCACCTCAAATCACACCTTGATATACTCAGCAGACTATGCAATGCAAATGTTGTGCAAAAAATCCTAAGATTTCCACAAATTTATATTTTTCATATGCATCACAATGGTACCATCATAACACATCAAATTCATATTTTAATAACTCCGCTATAGTATGTCCTATGTTTATGAAAATTGACATGCACATTCACATGACCATTGAGGTGATATGTGCCAAGTTTGAGCTAAATCCGTCCACAAATGACTCTACAGTGAATATTTTCAATTTCCATACTCAGCAGTGCAAGGAGCGGTAGAGAGCCTTTTGCAGGCACGCACGCTCTCATTCTCGCAGACGCAGAGTGCCCCTCTCATCCACTCCCCCCACACTCCCCCAACCTTCTAACACTTAACAACCCATGTCTCTGTCTCCCCCTCCCTCTCTCTATTTCACATGCACTCACTTCTCACACACGCAGAGTGCCCCTCTCATCCACTCCCCCCCACACTCCCCCAACCTTCTAACACTTAACAACCCATGGTCTCTGTCTCCCCCTCCCTCTCTCTATTTCACATGCACTCACAGAAAAAACAGGCCTCCCTATAAGCTTCACATACACACTGCCTTAGCCATGCCTACTCATACATTAGAGTAACACATATAAACACCTAATTCACACACACACACACACACACATACACCTACTTATGTGTATGCATCACAAATTGAGCACATACACTGTCATGTCAGACATGTGAGTTCACTGTGACAACTAAGACTGCCCATTATATGCAATCACTCACACACATACACAGCTCTAACTGATGAAAACAAACATTATCACACCAAACCCCTCTCTCTCTCTATTACACATGCACACACATGCACTGGCCTACCAATAGGTTTCACATACACACTGGCCTAGCCATATCTACTATGCCTTCGCCGCAGGCATGCAAGTCGGTACCTATGCCACTTGCGAGGAGCCCGCTCATTGCCGCTTGCGGCTATATTTATTATTATTTTTCTCCGCATAAAACGCATACTGCAGCCTAGACCGTAAGGCCCAGAAACACCAAAGTTGGCAGAATGGTGTAGTCTCTTTGCAGGACCACGCTTAAGTACAGAGGCCTAAATTGGCCTGATGGTGGCGCTATAGCGCAGTTTTTTGCATTTTGGCCCATATCTCCCACACCGTAGGTCCTAGAAAGAAAATTCCACTTCTGATGGATTCCTTGGCTCAAGCCAAAAACAATGGTACAAAAATTATTAAGCTCCGCCTACTTAGATTTTTTGCTAATTTGCATAATATGCAAAACCTACTTTTTTATACTAGTCCCTGGTTTTTCATCTGATCACCACAATCTTGGTGTCAAAATATTCACAAGAATCTCATTATCAAGGAACATCAACAAAACTGTGACATTGGTATACAGTCTGGTTGTCACATGTCAATCAATAGCTCTGAGGCGTGGCCAAATTTACTTCAGCAGCTATATCTCAGCAATGCTTTGACCTATCTTTATGAAAATTTATCAGTTGTTAGGGCACATGACTCAGAGGTCACAGGTCAAAGCTGGCCACGATTGTCCAATAGGGGGCGCTATAACATGGGGAAATTTGTTTCTCAGAAACCATTAGTCACATCAAGCCCAAACTTTACAGGCATCATCAGGGGCCCAAGTGGTATCAAGGCACACAATGATGACCTCATCACTCAAAAAACATGGCCGCCATGAGCCAATTAATTTTTATTTGAATTAATTGGCCATTTGACAGACTTACCATTGGCCAATCAACATGAAACCTCACCACTGTGCATATCCCAGGACTATGTGTCATACTGTGCAGTGTTGAAACATTTGGCCACTAGGTGGCGCTATTTGTAAAAATCATGCATAACTCCTTCAAATTTTCACTTAGGAACATGCAACTTGTTTCTTTTTATACCTTGCAGTAGACCTGACAACTTTGCAATTACAAGTCCTATTAAAAAATGCATACTTTTGTCACATTCATCAATTGTTTGAAAATAGCTCTTTAAAAACTAGTCCTAGGAATTTGATCTAATGATGGCAAAAATGGCATAGGCATAATCTGTAGACACTGTAGTTAACTAAATATGGAAAAAATGTTGCATTTTTATTTGTCTGATTGGTCAATGTTTCCATTATATCCTTCTGGCCATGCCATAAATGACCTTTATTGCTATAACTCATAAACCATGTAAGTGATCAACTCCCAATTTGAAAGGCTTTTATACACTGAGGTCCTTGTGAGGTAGGCCAAGTTTGGTTCAAATTGGCCTGTCGGAGGCGCTACAGTACCCAAAAACCTGAGAAATCAAAAAAACTCACGCAGCAATCTTGTTATGCAGAATGCAGACAAGTAATGGGGCTTGTATGATTCAGATCAATGAGGTCTATAACATTGCATATACATCTCATAACAAAAAGTGCACTGCCTGACCAGAAATGAACCTTTTAATTCACCAAAATGTCATTGCATTACTGAGATTAATGAGATATCAGTATGATAGTACTTGGGCTCCATCTAGTGGCCAAACACCGAAACCGACTGAAAACAATTGCTCACATGAAACACCACACAAACGCACAGAAAGCTGATCTCAGCATGTGATTTAGTTCTGTGATCTGAATCATTTTGCCAATACACATTATTTTGATCCTTTTGGGCCTTTAGTGCCTCAGTTGAATTGAATGTTTTGTCACATTGATTTACTTATGCATTTTTTCCACTCAAACAGCTTCTATTCACTTTTGGGTCTAAAGGACCTATTGGGCTTCTTTTTGCCTATTGAGGCCAAGAGGCCAATTTGTTGGTCTAAAAGACCCTTTGGGCTTTTTTGCCTTTTTTTGTGTGAACCCGCCAATCGCCGCTTGCGGCTATATTTAGGGTTCACACACGTAGTGTGGGAAACCTATTGTAATTGCTCGAATTTTTCTTTTTTCTTCTTATTATTATTTTTCTCCGCATAAAACGCATACTGCAGCCTAGACCGTAAGGCCCAGAGACACCAAACTTGGCAGAATGGTGTAGTCTCTTTGCGAGACCGTGCTAAAGTACAGAGACCCACATTGGCCTGATGGTGGCGCTATAGCGCACCATTTTGCGTTTTGGTCCATATCTCCCAAACCGTAGGGCCTAGAAACAAAATTCCACTTCTGATGGATTCCTTGGTTCAAGCCAAACAAAAAAGCCTCAAGAACCATTAAGCTCCGCCTACTTAGATTTTTTGCTAATTTGCATAATATGCAAAACCTACTTTTTTATACTAGTCCCTGGTTTTTCATCCGATCACCACAAGCTTGGTATCAAAATGTTCAGAAGAATCTCATTATCAATATTCCTGGAAAAAATTGTGACATTTGCATACAGTGTCGTTATGACATGTCAATCAATAGCTCTGGGGCGTGGCCAAATTTACTTAAACAGCTATATCTCAGCAACGCTTTGACGGATCTTCATAAAATTTTAACAGTTGTTAGGGCACATGACTCCGAGGTCATAGGTCAAAGCTGGCCACGATTGTCCAATAGGGGGCGCTATAACATGGGAAAAACTGTTTCTCAGAAACCATTAGTCACATCAAGCCAAAACTTTACAGGCATCATCAGGGGCCCAAGTGATATCAAGACACACAATGATGACATCATCACTCAAAAAACATGGCCGCCATGAGCCAATTAATTTTTATTTGAATTAATTGGCCATTTGACAGACTTACCATTGGCCAATCAACATGAAACCTCACCACTGTGCATATCTCAGGACTATGTGCCATGCTGTGCAGTTTTAAAACATTTGGCCACTAGGTGGCGCTATTTGTGAAAATCATGCATAACTCCTCCAAATTTTCACTTAGGAACATGCAACTTGTTTCTTTTTATTCCTTGCAGTAGACCTGACAACTTTGCAATTACAAGTCCTATTAAAAAATGCATACTTTTGTCACATTCATCAATTGTTTGAAAATAGCTCTTTAAGAACTAGTCCTAGGAATTTGATCCAATGATGGCAAAAATGGTATAGGCATAATCTGTAGACACTGTAGTTGACTACATATGGAAAAAATGTTGCATTTTTATTTGTCTGATTGGTCAATTTTTCCATTATATCCTTCTGGCCATGCCATAAATGACCTTTATTGCTATAGCTCATAAACCATGTAAGTGATCAACTCCCAATTTGAAAGGCTTTTATACACTGAGGTCCCTGTGAGGTATGCCAAGTTTGGTTCAAATTGGCCTGTCAGAGGCGCTACAGTACCCAAAAACCTGAGAAATCATAAAAACTCACGCAGCAATCTTGTTATGCAGAATACAGACAAGTAATGGGGCTTGTATGATTCAGATCAATGAGGTCTATAACATTGCAATTACATCTCATAACAAAAAGTGCACTGCCTGACCAGAAATGAACCTTTTAATTCACCAAAATGTCACTGCATTACTGAGATTAATGAGATATCAGTATGACAGTACTTGGGCTCCATCTAGTGGCCAAACACCGGAACTGACTGAAAACTATTTCTCACATGAAACACCACACAAACACACACAAAGCTGATCTCAGCATGTGATTTAGTTCTGTGATCTGAATAATTTTGCCAATACATATTATTTTGATCCTTTTGGGCCTTTAGTGCCCCAATTGAACCTTTTTTTGCACATTGATTTATTTGTGCATTTTTTCCACTCAAACAGCTTCTTTTCACATTTTGGGGTCTAAAGGACCTTTTGGGCCTCTGCCTATTGAGGCCAAGAAGCCTATTCGTGTGTGAACCCGCCAATTGCCGCTTGCGGCTATATTTATTAGGGGTCCAAGCACCAGCGGTGCTGGAACCCTATTGTAATTGTTCTGATTATTATTAGGGGTCCAAGCACCACCGGTGCTGGAACCCTATTGTTTTTGTTCCGATTTTTATTATTATTATTATTATTATTATTATTATTTTTTTTCTGCCTTAAAACGCATCGTGCAGCCTAAACCGTAAGACCTACAGACTTCTCCTTTGGCCAACTTGTAGTACTCCTCTCCGCTACTCAGGCGCAACACGCCAGCCCGATACGACCATAGGTGGCGCTATAGCGCACAAAAACGCATGAAAAAGTTTAAACTGGTGTTTCTCCTAAACCGTATGTCGTAGAGACAAAATGTAAACTTCATCTGATCAGGCATGTGCTCATCTAAAAAAAGTTCCATTGAAGCCATATGCTCCGCCCCTTACATGTCGAGCTAATTTGCATAATATGCAAATTTGCACAAATTTTTGAGCGCATACTAGTCCCTGGATTTTTCACATACATGCACATATGTGATATCCAGGCACTCAGAAGAGTCTGAACTTTAATTATTATGGAGCCAAAGTGCACATTTCTGCACATGGGCGTGGCCACATGCATCACAAGTCAAGCGTAGAAAATTCCTTCGCCAAAAATCCACATATTCTGCTATATCTCAGGCATTCTTTCACGTATTCATACCAAATTTCTCACACATGTACCTACTGGGTGTCTAGACCTGCACATGCATTTTGGCAGACATGCACATCTAGGTGGCGCTATAACGGCCAAAAAACTCTCCTGCCCACACCGATTGGCCAAATAACTCCAAACTTGGTACGCATCATCAATATGCACCTACGACACAGGTCCTTGACCTGCACCATCATATGTCCAATATGGCCGCCGCTATCGACCAATCAGCTTTCAGTACACCTTTCACAAGCTTTTCATATGCCAATTTTTTTTCTGCCTTAAAACGCATTGTGCAGCCTAAACCGTAAGACCTACAGACTTCTCCTTTGGCCAACTTGTACTACTCCTCTCCGCTACTCAGGTGCAACACGCCAGCACGATCCGCCCATAGGTGGCGCTACAGCGCACACAAACGCATGAAAAACTTTACACAGGTGTTTCTCCTAAACCGTATGTCCTAGAGACAAAATGTAAACTTCACCTGATCAGGCATGTGCTCATCTAAAAAAAGTTCCATTGAAGCCATATGCTCCGCCCCTTACATGTCGAGCTAATTTGCATAATATGCAAATTTGCACAAATTTTTGAGCGCGTACTAGTCCCTGGATTTTTCACATACATGCACATATGTGGTATCCAGGCGCTCACAAGAGTCTGAACTTTAATTGTTATGGAGCCAAAGTGCACATTTCTGCACATGGGCGTGGCCACATGCATCACAAGTCAAGCATAGAAAATTCCTTCGCCAAAAATCCACATATTCTGCTGTATCTCAGGCATACTTTCATGTATTCACTCCAAATTTCACACACATGTACCTATTGGGTGTCTAGACCGGCACATACATTTTGGCAGACATGCACACCTAGGTGGCGCTATAACGGCCAAAAAACTCTCCTGCCCACACCGATTGGCCAAATAACTCCAAACTTGGTACGCATCATTTATATGCACCTATGACACAGGTCCTTGACCTGCACCATCATATGTCCAATATGGCCGCCGCTATCGACCAATCAGCTTTCAGTTCACATTTCACAAGCTTATCATATGCCAATCAACATGAAACTCACATATTATGTTCATCTACACACCCTCTAAGACATACTCAAGTATGACGGGAATTGCACCACTAGGTGGCGCTATACTAGAATTTCCTGAATTACCCCTACATCTTTCTTACACATGCACACACATGCAATGGCCTACCTATAGGTTTCATATACACATTGCTTCACCCATACCTACCCAGTGATTACACACACATGCTTACGCATCTCAGGCGTGCCAGATGGTGCCCATACCCTGCGCTTGGACCCCGTAATTGCCGCTTGCGGCTATATTTATTATTATTATTATTATTATTATTCTTTTTCTCCGCTAAAACGCGTCGTGCAGCCTAAACCGTAAGTCCTACAGACTTCTCCTTTGGCCAACTTGTAGTACTCCTCTCCGCTACTCAGGCGCAACACGCCAGCCCGATCCGACCATAGGTGGCGCTATAGCGCACAAAATCGCATGAAAAAGTTTACACAGGTGTTTCTCCTACACCGTATGTCCTAGAGATAAAATTCAAACTGCATCTGATCAGGCATGAGCTCATCTAAAAAAAGTTCCATTGAAGCTATATGCTCCGCCCCTTACATGTCGAGCTAATTTGCATAATATGCAAATACCCACACATTTTTGAGCGCGTACTAGTCCCTGGATTTTTCACATACATGCACATATGTGGTATCCAGGTGTTCAGAAGAGTCTGAACTTTAATAGTTATGGAGCCAAAGTGCACATTTCTGCACATGGGCGTGGCCACATGCATCAGAAGTCAAGCGTCGAAAATTCCTTCGCCAAAAATCCACATATTCTGCTGTATCTCAGGCATACTTTCATGTATTCACTCCAAATTTCACACACATGTACCTATTGGGTGTCTAGACCGGCACATACATTTTGGCAGACATGCACACCTAGGTGGCGCTATAACGGCCAAAAAACTCTCCTGCCCACACCGATTGGCCAAATAACTCCAAACTTGGTACGCATCATCTATATGCACCTATGACACAGGTCCTTGACCTGCACCATCATATGTCCAATATGGCCGCCGCTATCGACCAATCAGCTTTCAGTACACCTTTCACAAGCTTATCATATGCCAATTAACAGGAAACTCACATATTATGTTCATCTACACACCCTCTAATACATATCAAAGTATGACGGGAATTGCACCACTAGGTGGCGCTATACTAGAAATTCCTGAATTACTCCTACATGCTTTCATGTAGAAGGACAATCATGATCTCATATGATTCTATGCAAAATCACTAACAACTTTGTAATTGCAAGTGCTTTGCAAAAAAGTACAGATTTTTGTGTATAATCCAATACATATAATTTACACTTTTCATACTAGTCCTAGGATTTTCACTCCATCACCTCAAATCACATATTATAATATCCAGCAGCATGTGAAATACAAAACTGGTGGAACAAATTCTAAGATTCTTGCAATTTAATATTTTTCATATGCATCACAATGGTACCGTCATGACATATGAACTGCATATTTCAAAAACTCCCCTATATAATGTCTGATTGTTATGAAAATGGACAGACACATTCAGAAGACCACTGAGGTGATATCTGCCAAGTTTGTGCCAAATCCATCCACAAATGGTTGTACTGTGAATATTTTCATTTTCTATGCTGAACATGCATGCAGATCAAAGGTCATTCTTTTCCTCAAAAGAGTTAGAGTTGAGCCTGTAATCCAGTCAGACCCATTAGCTCAATGGGTAGAGCAATGTGCTCCCAGCCACAATGCACGTGGACAACGGGGGTTCGAATCCCAAGTTGGGCAGTATTCCACCATAAGTTTAAAAAGCTGCCATTTAGATTCTGTTTTTTGAGCAGGTACTTCATTCACGAACGTGCTTCATATACTTTCATGTACATTTCATAAAGCTTTACATAATGTTGTGCCAGTGGGTGCAAAATCTTGCCAAACCTCAGCTTGGACCCCGTAATTGCCGCTTGCGGCTATATTTAGGGGTCCAAGCACTGAAGGTGCTGGAACCCTATTGTTTTTGTTCCGATTATTATTATTATTATTATTATTATTATTATTATTATTATTATTCTTTTTCTCCGCTAAAACGCGTTGTGCAGCCTAAACCGTAAGACCTACAGACTTCTCCTTTGGCCAACTTGTAGTACTCCTCTCCGCTACTCAGGCGCAACACGCCAGCCCGATACGACCCTAGGTGGCGCTATAGCGCACACAAACGCATGAAAAAGTTTAAACTGGTGTTTCTCCTACACCGTATGTCCTAGAGACAAAATGTAAACTGCATATGATCAGGCATGAGCTCATCTAAATAAAGTTCCATTGAAGCCATATGCTCCGCCCCTTACATGTCGAGCTAATTTGCATAATATGCAAATTTGCACAAATTTTTGAGCGCGTACTAGTCCCTGGATTTTTCACATACATGCACATATGTGGTATCCAGGCGCTCACAAGAGTCTGAACTTTAATTGTTATGGAGCCAAAGTGCACATTTCTGCACATGGGCGTGGCCACATGCATCACAAGTCAAGCGTAGAAAATTCCTTCGCCAAAAATCCACATATTCTGCTATATCTCCGGCATTCTTTCACGTATTCATACCAAATTTCACACACATGTACCTACTGGGTGTCTAGACCTGCACATGCATTTTGGCAGACATGCACATCTAGGTGGCGCTATAACGGCCAAAAAACTCTCCTGCCCACACCGATTGGCCAAATAACTCCAAACTTGGTACGCATCATCTATATGCACCTATGACACAGGTCCTTGACCTGCACCATCATATGTCCAATATGGCCGCCGCTATCGACCAATAAGCTTTCAGTACACCTTTCACAAGCTTTTCATATGCCAATTTTTTTTCTGCCTTAAAACTCGTTGTGCAGCCTAAACCGTAAGACCTACAGACTTCTCCTTTGGCCAACTTGTAGTACTCCTCTCCGCTACTCAGGCGCAACACGCCAGCCCGGTCCGACCATAGGTGGCGCTATAGCGCACAAAAACGCATGAAAAAGTTTAAACTGGTGTTTCTCCTAAACCGTATGTCCTAGAGACAAAATGTAAACTTCACCTGATCAGGCATGTGCTCATCTAAAAAAAGTTCCATTGAAGCCATATGCTCCGCCCCTTACATGTCGAGCTAATTTGCATAATATGCAAATTTGCACACATTTTTGAGCGCGTACTAGTCCCTGGATTTTTCACATACATGCACATATGTGGTATCTAGGTGTTCAGAAGAGTCTGAACTTTAATTGTTATGGAGCCAAAGTGCACATTTCTGCACATGGGCGTGGCCACATGCATCAGAAGTCAAGCGTCGAAAATTCCTTCGCCAAAAATCCACATATTCTGCTGTATCTCAGGCATACTTTCATGTATTCACTCCAAATTTCACACACATGTACCTATTGGGTGTCTAGACCTACACATGCATTTTGGCAGACATGCACACCTAGGTGGCGCTATAACGGCCAAAAAACTCTCCTGCCCACACCGATTGGCCAAATAACTCCAAACTTGGTACGCATCATCTATATGCACCTATGACACAGGTCCTTGATCTGCACCATCATATGTCCAATATGGCCGCCGCTATCGACCAATCAGCTTTCAGTACACCTTTCACAAGCTTATCATATGCCAATCAACATGAAACTCACATATTATGTTCATCTACACACCCTCTAAGACATACTCAAGTATGATGGGAATTGCACCACTAGGTGGCGCTATACTAGAATTTCCTGAATTACCCCTACATATTTCTTATACATGCACACACATGCAATGGCCTACCTATAGGTTTCATATACAATTGCTTCACCCATACCTACCCAGTGATTACACACACATGCTTACGCATCTCAGGCGTGCCAGATGGTGCCCATACCCTGCGCTTGGACCCCGTAATTGCCGCTTGCGGCTATATTTATTATTATTATTATTTTTTTTCTGCCTTAAAACGCATCGTACAGCCTAAACCGTAAGACCTACAGACTTCTCCTTTGGCCAACTTGTAGTACTCCTCTCCGCTACTCAGGCGCAACACGCCAGCCCGATACAACCATAGGTGGCGCTATAGCGCACAAAAACGCATGAAAAAGTTTAAATTGGTGTTTCTCCTAAACCGTATGTCCTAGAGACAAAATGTAAACTTCATCTGATCAGGCATGTGCTCATCTAAAAAAAGTTCCATTGAAGCCATATGCTCCGCCCCTTACATGTCGAGCTAATTTGCATAATATGCAAATTTGCACACATTTTTGAGCGCATACTAGTCCCTGGATTTTTCACATACATGCACATATGTGATATCCAGGCGCTCAGAAGAGTCTGAACTTTAATTATTATGGAGCCAAAGTGCACATTTCTGCACATGGGCGTGGCCACATGCATCACAAGTCAAGCGTAGAAAATTCCTTCGCCAAAAATCCACATATTCTGCTATATCTCAGGCATTCTTTCACGTATTCATACCAAATTTCACACACATGTACCTATTGGGTGTCTAGACCTGCACATGCATTTTGGCAGACATGCACATCTAGGTGGCGCTATAACGGCCAAAAAACTCTCCTGCCCACACCGATTGGCCAAATAACTCCAAACTTGGTACGCATCATCTATATGCACCTATGACACATGTCCTTGACCTGCACCATCATATGTCCAATATGGCCGCCGCTATCGACCAATCAGCTTTCAGTACACCTTTCACAAGCTTTTCATATGCCAATTTTTTTTCTGCCTTAAAACTCGTTGTGCAGCCTAAACCGTAAGACCTACAGACTTCTCCTTTGGCCAACTTGTAGTACTCCTCTCCGCTACTCAGGCGCAACACGCCAGCCCGATCCGACCATAGGTGGCGCTATAGCGCACAAAAACGCATGAAAAAGTTTAAACTGGTGTTTCTCCTAAACCGTATGTCCTAGAGACAAAATGTAAACTTCACCTGATCAGGCATGTGCTCATCTAAAAAAAGTTCCATTGAAGCCATATGCTCCGCCTCTTACATGTCGAGCTAATTTGCATAATATGCAAATTTGCACACATTTTTGAGCGCGTACTAGTCCCTGGATTTTTCACATACATGCACATTTGTGGTATCCAGGCGCTCACAAGAGTCTGAACTTTAATTGTTATGGAGCCAAAGTGCACATTTCTGCACATGGGCGTGGCCACATGCATCACAAGTCAAGCGTAGAAAATTCCTTCGCCAAAAATCCACATATTCTGCTATATCTCAGGCATTCTTTCATGTATTCATACCAAATTTCACATACATGCACCTATTGGGTGTCTAGACCGGCACATACATTTTGGCAGACATGCACACCTAGGTGGCGCTATAACGGCCAAAAAACTCTCCTGCCCACACCGATTGGCCAAATAACTCCAAACTTGGTACGCATCATCTATATGCACCTATGACACAGGTCCTTGACCTGCACCATCATATGTCCAATATGGCCGCCGCTATCGACCAATCAGCTTTCAGTTCACATTTCACAAGCTTATCATATGCCAATCAACATGAAACTCACATATTATGTTCATCTACACACCCTCTAAGACATACTCAAGTATGACGGGAATTGCACCACTAGGTGGCGCTATACTAGAATTTCCTGAATTACCCCTACATATTTCTTACACATGCACACACATGCAATGGCCTACCTATAGGTTTCATATACACATTGCTTCACCCATACCTACCCAGTGATTACACACACATGCTTACGCATCTCAGGCATGCCAGATGGTGCCCATACCCTGTGCTTGGACCCCGTAATTGCCGCTTGCGGCTATATTTATTAGGGGTCCAAGCACCAGCGGTGCTGGAACCCTATTGTAATTGTTCTGATTATTAGGGGTCCAAGCACTGAAGGTGCTGGAACCCTATTGTAATTGTTCCGATTATTATTATTATTCTTCTTTTTCTGCCCTAAAACGCGTTGTGCAGACCAAACCGTAACACCTACAGACTTCTCCTTTGGCCAACTTGTAGTACTCCTCTCCGCTACTCAGGCGCAACACGCCAGCCCGATCCGACCATAGGTGGCGCTATAGAGCGCAAAAAATTGTCACGCCTACACCGTATGTCATAAACAAAAAATTCCAATTGCATCTGATCAGTCATCTTCCATTCTACAAAAAATACATTTGAACCCATAAGCTCCGCCCCTTACATGTCGAGCTAATTTGCATAATATGCAAATTTGCACACATTTTTGAGCGCGTACTAGTCCCTGGATTTTTCACATACATGCACATATGTGGTATCAAAACGTTCAGAAGAGTCTGAACTTTAAAAGTTATGGAGCCAAAGTGCACATTTCTGCACATGGGCGTGGCCACATGCATCACAAGTCAAGCGTCGAAAATTCCTTCGCCAAAAATCCACATATTCTGCTGTATCTCAGGCATACTTTCATGTATTCACTCCAAATTTCACACACATGTACCTATTGGGTGTCTAGACCTGCACATGCATTTTGGCAGACATGCACACCTAGGTGGCGCTATAACGGCCAAAAAACTCTCCTGCCCACACCGATTGGCCAAATAACTCCAAACTTGGTACGCATCATCTATATGCACCTATGACACAGGTCCTTGATCTGCACCATCATATGTCCAATATGGCCGCCGCTATCGACCAATCAGCTTTCAGTACACCTTTCACAAGCTTTTCATATGCCAATTTTTTTTCTGCCTTAAAACGCGTTGTGCAGCCTAAACCGTAAGACCTACAGACTTCTCCTTTGGCCAACTTGTAGTACTCCTCTCCGCTACTCAGGCGCAACGCGCCAGCCCGATCCGACCATAGGTGGCGCTATAGCGCACAAAAACGCATGAAAAAGTTTAAACTGGTGTTTCTCCTAAACCGTATGTCCTAGAGACAAAATGTAAACTTCACCTGATCAGGCATGTGCTCATCTAAAAAAAGTTCCATTGAAGCCATATGCTCCGCCCCTTACATGTCGAGCTAATTTGCATAATATGCAAATTTGCACAAATTTTTGAGCGCGTACTAGTCCCTGGATTTTTCACATACATGCACATATGTGGTATCCAGGCGCTCACAAGAGTCTGAACTTTAATTGTTATGGAGCCAAAGTGCACATTTCTGCACATGGGCGTGGCCACATGCATCACAAGTCAAGCGTAGAAAATTCCTTCGCCAAAAATCCACATATTCTGCTGTATCTTAGGCATACTTTCATGTATTCACTCCAAATTTCACACACATGTACCTATTGGGTGTCTAGACCGGTACATACATTTTGGCAGACATGCACACCTAGGTGGCGCTATAACGGCCAAAAAACTCTCCTGCCCACACCGATTGGCCAAATAACTCCAAACTTGGTACGCATCATCTATATGCACCTATGACACAGGTCCTTGACCTGCACCATCATATGTCCAATATGGCCGCCGCTATCGACCAATCAGCTTTCAGTTCACATTTCACAAGCTTATCATAAGCCAATCAACATGAAACTCACATATTATGTTCATCTACACACCCTCTAAGACATACTCAAGTATGACGGGAATTGCACCACTAGGTGGCGCTATACTAGAATTTCCTGAATTACCCCTACATCTTTCTTACACATGCACACACATGCAATGGCCTACCTATAGGTTTCATATACACATTGCTTCACCCATACCTACCCAGTGATTACACACACATGCTTACGCATCTCAGGCGTGCCAGATGGTGCCCATACCCTGTGCTTGGACCCCGTAATTGCCGCTTGCGGCTATATTTATTATTATTATTATTATTATTATTCTTTTTCTCCGCTAAAACGCGTCGTGCAGCCTAAACCGTAAGTCCTACAGACTTCTCCTTTGGCCAACTTGTAGTACTCCTCTCCGCTACTCAGGCGCAACACGCCAGCCCGATCCGACCATAGGTGGCGCTATAGCGCACAAAATCGCATGAAAAAGTTTACATAGGTGTTGCTCCTACACCGTATGTCCTAGAGATAAAATTCAAACTGCATCTGATCAGGCATGAGCTCATCTAAAAAAAGTTCCATTGAAGCTATATGCTCCGCCCCTTACATGTCGAGCTAATTTGCATAATATGCAAATACCCACACATTTTTGAGCGCGTACTAGTCCCTGGATTTTTCACATACATGCACATATGTGGTATCCAGGCGCTCACAAGAGTCTGAACTTTAATAGTTATGGAGCCAAAGTGCACATTTCTGCACATGGGCGTGGCCACATGCATCACAAGTCAAGCGTCGAAAATTCCTTCGCCAAAAATCCACATATTCTGCTGTATCTCAGGCATACTTTCATGTATTCACTCCAAATTTCACACACATGTACCTATTGGGTGTCTAGACCTGCACATGCATTTTGGCAGACATGCACACCTAGGTGGCGCTATAACGGCCAAAAAACTCTCCTGCCCACACCGATTGGCCAAATAACTCCAAACTTGGTACGCATCATCTATATGCACCTATGACACAGGTCCTTGACCTGCACCATCATATGTCCAATATGGCCGCCGCTATCGACCAATCAGCTTTCAGTACACCTTTCACAAGCTTATCATATGCCAATCAACATGAAACTCACATATTATGTTCATCTACACACCCTCTAATACATATCAAAGTATGACGGGAATTGCACCACTAGGTGGCGCTATACTAGAAATTCCTGAATTACTCCTACATGCTTTCATGTAGAAGGACAATCATGATCTCATATGATTCTATGCAAAATCACTAACAACTTTGTAATTGCAAGTGCTTTGCAAAAAAGTACAGATTTTTGTGTATAATCCAATACATATAATTTACACTTTTCATACAAATCCTAGAATTTTCACTCCATCACCTCAAATCACATATTATAATATCCAGCAGCATGTGAAATACAAAACTGGTAGAACAAATTCTAAGATTCTTGCAATTTAATATTTTTCATATGCATCACAATGGTACCGTCATGACATATGAACTGCATATTTCAAAAACTCCCCTATATAATGTCTGATTGTTATGAAAATGGACAGACACATTCAGAAGACCACTGAGGTGATATCTGCCAAGTTTGTGCCAAATCCATCCACAAATGGTTGTACTGTGAATATTTTCATTTTCTATGCTGAACATGCATGCAGATCAAAGGTCATTCTTTTCCTCAAAAGAGTTAGAGTTGAGCCTGTAATCCAGTCAGACCCATTAGCTCAATGGCTAGAGCAATGTGCTCCCAGCCACAATGCACGTGGACAACGGGGGTTCGAATCCCACGTTGGGCAGTATTCCCCCATAAGTTTAAAAAGCTGCAATTTAGATTCTGTTTTTTTAGCAGGCACTTCATTCACGAATGTGCTTCATATACTTTCATATATATTTCATATAGCTTTACATAATGTGCCAGTGGGTGCCCAAATCTTGCCAAACCTCAGCTTGGACCCCGTAATTGCCGCTTGCGGCTATATTTATAATTAGTTTTGTTGTGCTTCGAGTAACTATTTTTGTTGTTTTTTATACTGTATATTTGAGTTGGGGAATCTTTAAAAATTCCATAAAAAGAAACTTTTATTCTATATTGTTTTCTATATAGTTTCCTATTCTTACTTAAGTATATTGTAACGTGCAAGGTCTAGGCAGGATGCAAGGATGAGTGGTCATATAGATGCAGTTTATTATAGTTAATAATGGCTACTAAGGTAGCAAACATGAAACGGGAAACACTCCCGACAATGGACTCAAAAGACGAGCACAGGACAAGAGTAACTCACACAATACATACTTAACACATAAGCACCGTGTGTAACACATCAGACTAATGAGACGGGTGAAAACATACTCAAACAGCCACACACACAGGAAGTACATACATAGACACAGACTACACATACACACGCGTGAAGGGCTGGGTCCGGAGCTGTACTGTGACATATATTTCCATAATTTCATCGTAAGCCACACCCTGAACAATAGTGCAGGAGGAAACACTGATGATTCTAATGTTATTCATAACGCTCTAGCTTTTGAATTTCTAAAAAAATTCACGGTCTACCAGGATGTTTTTTTCAAACATATACAAAAGCAGTAAAATATAAATCAAATGCAGGTCTTTAATTAATGAAACTTTTCACAAAATTAAGAGCTCAATTACTTGTTACATTGAGTTTAATTTCAAATTTTTTTATCCTTTGCCACTTCATTTACATAGAAACTACATGGCATGAATATCTTTGTAAAATATTAGATACATAAATAAAAGTTTCCCTATTCAAATGTAAAGGCACATTGTTAAATTTTTAGAAAAAAAAAGACTAATACTAGTTAGACATTTTGGAGAGGATTGTGTTTGTCAGCTAAGTGACAAAAACATAACTGGATTATCTTTTGACAGATTCAACATATTTAGTAGTATTTACGTCAAAAAAACTAACAAAAAAAGTGTTTAAATAAACTATTAAAATTAGAACAATTCTCTAACTACATAAAATGAACAATTTGGAAATAAAATCAAAAATACAATCAATAATATTCTAACAAAATTAAGGATAATATTAGTGAAGGAGGACGGCTGAGCAGTTACTAGCAAAGTAGCCAAGTCAACTAATGATCAACTTCATTATGATGATGGTCCTTCAGAAAGTCCTTCATATAGGCAGAGAGTGCTTGAGTATCTTCCAGAGTCACGGCATTGTACAGAGAAACCCGTATTCCACCAACCGATCTGTCAAAATCAACAGAGTGAAGGCTGAAATTATAATGCAACTAAGCAACATTTATATAATATATTACACGCATGTGCACGCACACACGTACAAGTGGGTGGTCGATGTATTTATCAGTTTACATGAAATATCAGTGTGACAATGTGACGGAGTTGCATAATCTATATATTTATAGAAATCACAAAATCTCTCTCTCTCACTCTCTCTCTCGCTTTGTTATTGTGTGAAAAAGGACAGTCCATACAAACTTGTTGCCAGGGAAACTGGCACTTGTGAACTGGAAGCTTCACACTATCTGGGACGCCTCGCTTTGCCAGTGCTTAGTATCAAACAGTGAAGGCCAAACAGTTCTTTCAGTTTGTTTTAACTAAACAATTTTTTATTTTGTGTTAAATATTCAAGGAAACAGAGTTTGGTGTCACTTATATCAAAGAGTACACTTTGTTCAGTTAATAGATTATGCACCCATCCAATGTGACATTGCATGATTGGCAAAATGGTTTTACATGTTAACATAGTAAGAGTTTTACTCGCCTTGAAGTGTTTTAATTTGCTTCTAGATCTATTGTGAAATGTATTTTTAAATTATTTGCAAATGATCTTTGTGTTTGTCCAATACCTGTGTCCTTTTAATGAAATCATTCCAAGTTTGGAGGCCCCATCCAGAAACAGCTTCTCCAGAGATTCATCTCCCTCTTTTTTCCCAATGCGGAACGGAACGTTCATGCGGCTCTGGCACTGCACGTCAACGGGGCAGCTGAGAGGAGGGGCGGGTTAGGGAGGGGCGGGTCAGGAGGGGGTACAATGGTTCAATAACAGCACTTTTCTTCCAGATTTAAACACTTTTGCTTTACTGGTATTTTAATTGAAAATGTTATTTCAGCTTCCACCAGTTGAAATGAAACAATAGTGAAGATGTTGCTGGTCACTTGAGAACCGAGACATGTTCTACTTCTTGAGTCAGTTTAATTAAACAATGTTTAACATTTAGATTTATTACACATACTGTATATTCATGTGATTTCACTAACCAATAGAATCCATTGGATATGTTGATGATGTCATAGATCAAAGAAGACTTCTGTCTGTTCAGTATCTCCATGGCTTCTGCACCTCCATTACCTTTGATCCATTCCAGAACCAGCTTCATGATGTAGATGCTGTAACGTTGCCAAAATAACAACAATAAGATTTATATAAGATTTATATAAGAGTATATTATATTATTTATATAAGAGTAAACCAATTCATAAGTGTATTAAAACTGACTGCCTGTGTTCTATATGGTAGGAGGCAAACTCCTAAATACTTAATACAATAATTTAGAATAATAAAATAAACAATAAACCCCAGACAGAGAAGAGCCAAAGTACTACAGTGCCCAGATGAACATATGGGGTGTAGAGAAGGGGGCTCAAGCGAACTCAACAAGGCATTAAAGGTCATCTGTGCTGGAGGCAGGAAGACAACAGTAGTTGTGTAATGGAAGCCTGTGAGCTGGTTCTGTGGCAAGTGCACATAGAAAATGAAGTACGCAGAGTTTTAGGATGGACTAACAATTAAAAAAATCAGACTTGATCTTGTGATTACAGTCTTATGACTACAGAAACAAACAAACAAAAAATCTTCCAACAAAAGGAACAATGAGTAAATCTTCAGTTTGGTCACTGTTAAGCTGTTAAGTTTCAGGTAGTTCATCTACACAAAAAACATCTACAATTTTTGCCATGAATAAATGTCACCAGGGGTGGGAGAAAGTGATGGATGTCTGGTGGAAGTGCTTATATAAATGTTTTTGACACTTTAGGTGAACACTGACAAGAGGAGAAGACAGACAGCACCCTATCTGACAATCACTCACTTGAGGACTGCATCAGCACTCTGTAACGGTAAGACTGTATAAATGTAACTACTCCTTGACATAATGTTAATTAACATGACACCATTACACACACACCATCCTCATCTATTGATCATGTACTCAAAATATGTCTCTTCAGAGCTGTGTGATCAAATTTCCTGTTAGCTTGATGTAACTATTTGCAGACGGAGTTATCATTAAGAAAGTATGTCTGGTCAGGGCACACCTGCTCATACACCTTTAGCATACACCTCTTCAAAAATGTACCTGCAAAACCGCCTTCATTAAATGCTGATGTGGAAACATTCTAGTGGTGGGATGTGGGATGCAGTCACTTTGTTGGTCACAAAATTGACATGCATTGTGGGAGATGTAGTTTATATACAATTTTACAATGTGCACTTTTAAAGCAGCACAAACCTTTATTTTAAGACAATCATATGCTTTGAAAGTTCTCATGGGCCATAAGAATTATGTGGCATGTCAGCCTGTGGGCCTTGAGTTTGACATATGATGTAAATTATGAAGAACTAAGAGCCAAGGACTGACCCTTGAGTAACAACTTATGCCACAGTAGCAGACAAAGCACTCCACTACTGATAGATACCAATAGCTGAGGGTCAGGATACAGACAGACCCCAAGAGATACCGATACTGAAGAGTGGAGATGAGCATTGCTAGTCATGGACAAAAAGCTCATTAAGATTATTGTGGATGTGTTTGATGGTGAGGCTACAAACCTCTATAGACATTTTCCAGGAAAGGTAGATTAGAAACAGTTCAAATTTTGTCCAATAAGTCAGGGTTAAGGCCAGTTTTATCAAGGCCAGAACAAAAACAAGCAAAGTGACAGATGGAATCTGAAATGCTAAATAAAATTCAATGCTGTGAACTGAAGTGACATTACATCATGGAATTCACAGAGGCTAAATGTTGAGGATCTTATTGTTTAAAACAAAAAACAAACCACCACCTGTACCCTTCAGCTTGGGTATAGATAAGTCAAATTCACCATATGTGAGTGTGTTAACATGCAAATAGTCCCCAGGCTGCTGCAATGTCTCGGTGAGAAAGGACAAGTCACAGTTTTTTTTCCAGACCATTAAGCAGCTGGCCAGAAAAGCCTCATTAGTAAGACTTGCAGTCAAGTGAGTAAGTTAACATTTAACTCAGCAAGTTCTTAGCAAAAGAACCCCCGAAAAAAACAAAACAGCAACTAGAGAAGCAGAGCAGGCCAGATGACTCAGTGGATTCAGAAAGATTATTCAAAAAGATTATTCAGAGATTATTCAGAAAGATTATTCCTTTGTACCAGTTACGCAGTGCAGAAGAGATGTGGGAACTATGGCAGAGTCTGATAAATGTTACATTAATAAATAATGGAGCTGGGATGAATACAAAGTGAGACCCACATGAGGTGAAATGTTTTTACAGAGCCACATCGAAGTGACAGCAAGAAGAGAAAAGCAGGACTTGTGCAGGGGAGTTACCAGTGGTAAGAGGTGGATGAACAGAGTGTAAACCAGCAAAACATCTGAATGGAAGAAAAAATTTAAAATGGTGACATTCTCCACCTGTTCTGTACAGGTAGGAATAACTGAATACAGATTCTTATCTTTTTCAATATCTTTCTTCTAATAACTGTTTTAAGTAGACAAAATAATTTTTCATTCTTGAATGACCAGAGGACTTGCACTGTCCAAGCTTAGATATTACTGGGTGGGTGGCTAATATACAAAACTCAGTGGTGGACTGGTGCAAATTGGAATCTATTTTTTGCAGTACCAATCCACCTTTAGTGGCCACTGCTGACTTTCAATGCCATTCTAGACACTACAATATTCTTAAATACATTTATTTAAAACTGTTTAAGACACAAGATTAGATCATATGAAACCTAAATAGGCAGAGGAACTTGGAGTGGAGATAGCAGATCAGACCTGGGAAAGTGCCATATTTAGAATCAAATGGGTCAACATCCTGTGATTGTTTATCATGCTTACTATTATAAAACCAGGTTGGCTAAGATCAATCACACATTTCATCCACATCTGAACATATGTCACCTTGACAAGGCTAACATAGTTTCCATGTTTTGGGATTGTTCAAAGATTATACACTTCTGTCTCAGTATTTATAACTTTATCTGAAGTACTTGAAGAGCAATTTCAGCCTAGTTGCAATTTGGCCATCTTTGGAGGTCCAGAAATAATATCTCCACATTTAACCAAATAAAGGATGCTCCATCTTTTGCACAGCTGCTAGCTCAAAGAAGAATCTTGTTAATGTGGAAACAGAGATCCACCAGAACTGGGTTCACTCCTTAGACCTCAATGATTGCAGAGTGCAGACTAAAATATTATGCTGAATTTCTAGATTAATCTTTATATATTTATTTTGATATTAATTATTGGAAATATGTTGGTTGTCATGGAGGCATTTAAACCAGGCACAAGAGCACTGAAAAAAAGACTTGCCTGAAGCAAGAGGGTGTGTTGTAGAGGGAATTGTTTTCAGCTTGTACTTTGTAATCCAGTATAATCGGGCATTCCCTTAAAGCTTTACCCAACAGATCCTCTCTCACAATGACAACAGTGACTCCAGCACATCCAATGTTCTTTTGGGCACCTGCAAATATCAGCCCAAACTTGGACAAAAGACAAACAACTCATTGTTAAACAATTAAAACAAATATAAAACTAACCAAGTGCCTAACTAACCAACTAACTAACAATTGTGCCACAGCAAAATGAAAAAACTAATGAAAAAATAATGCCAACCTTTGATACATCTATTGGTCGGGACAGGAAATTTGAAGACATATCACTGACAAGAATGACATCCTTTGTGTCAGGAATGAAATTAAACTCGACACCATGGACCGTTTCATTGCTGCAGTAGTAGACATACGAAGCTGAAGGATTCAGTGACCACGTGCTGCTGTCCGGAATACCTGAAGGAAATGATTGATGCTTTATTCTTGAATTCACATGAAGCTAAATCTTTTTACTGGCATTTTTAGGGATATTTTTGAACATTACATATTTTAACCGTTTCATTTTTGCACAATATTCAAGCAAATGTCTATATGTCACCTTTTACAAAATGCAAAATCAAAATATACAAAAATGGAACTTTCATTAAGCACTCACTGAATTTGGTACGGAAGATGATTCAAGTGAATAACAACTTTTATAGGCTAACGAGCAGTTTTTCTTGAACACAATAATGGTGGTTATATGAGAGGTTGGAATAAGTAGGAAAAAGACTGAACAACCATGATAAATGAACTAATAAAAATCACACCTCATTGGTTGGCAGTTTTAGAAGTTCTCTATAGCTCAAAACAGGCTATATGTGAAGAGTTTCCACAATATTGTACTTATAAAAAATGCTATTTCTGCAATCAGTATAATCCAGAGGGCATTCACAACCCAATTTACACCCTGTGATTCAAAACAGAGAATCAAAGCAACTTACATGTGTATGTGTCCAGTTGTGGGTGAACCACGTTCACACTGCCGTACTTCTGTGCCTCTTTGGCTGCCCTTTCAGACCAAGCCCCAGTCACGATATAATCTGCACACCTGTCCTTCTTTAGACCAATCAGATTGAGAGGAACAGCACTGAACTGCCCTGTTCCACCACCATGAACAAATAACACTTTGTAGTTTTCAGGTATATTCCTGGGAACAGAACAGGAGCCAAAGTATAAACAACATAAAATGTTGATACGGTTACTTGGCAATTATATGACCATCAATCAAAGCCATGCGAGTGTCACTGAAGATAATTCAAGACAAACATTTCACAACACTCACATAAGTTCACGGAGAAGATTTTCTGCTGTGTTTATGATTTTGGTGAACTCTGATGTCCTGTGGCTCATTTCTAGACAAAGTTTTTAAATCACCATTAATACCACTGCAACCATATAGACTACCGGTAATTTTTATTACATATCAAAATGCTCCTTACCAAGAACACTAATCCCAGTGCCACTGTAATTCAGCAGCTCCCTCTGTGCTTGGATCAAAACCTGAAGAAAGCCAGAAGAATTGCTCTACAGATTTCTTCTGATTAGGACTTCCTGAATGCAGTTTCTGTATGCATGCTGATGGAACACTCACCGACACTGCTAGTGCTAATGCAGCAGGTCATTACATTTCAACAATGGCCCATCACACTTACAGTTTTAAACCTGGCCTCAAAGCTTCAAAATTCCTGATAAATTTTGAATACGAGGAATACGAATCATTTTTCTTTTCGAGGAATTCAAACAATTGGGCTAAATAAGGCCAGGGGTGTTGGGGGAAGCCATCTGTTGCAGCCATGTCAGATCCTCAGCCAAATAGCGTACAAATCTTAATCTCTTACTGAGCGCTGATTGGTTATAGTCTGTGACACGGTACACTTTGACCTTTCGGTATTTTATTAAACGTTGATTTAAAAATGAAAAAGGAACGAGATGTTTCTGTAAATCTAACAAAGTGAAAAGTAAAAAGTTTCGCTTTGAAATGTAGTGAAGTAAAAGTATAAAGTCTTACCAAATAAAAGTACTTGAGTAAAGTACAGATACATGGAAATGTTACTTAACGAATTATGAGTAACGAATTACATTTACTTAGTTACTGTCCACCACTGGATGACAGTATTGTAAAATTGTGGGAGTATATTAACCATGTGATGTGACGCAATGGTGCCAAATCTGTACTTTGAAAAATGGGACATTTAAGACATTTTGGGTATGCATTAAAAAGATCTGTGGGCAGGGTCAGCAGTTGGAGCTCACTGATGAGTGGAGTGGCGGTGTTCATTAAGATCATACAGAGGGGAAAAATCCACAATGACGATTGAGTGTTAGTTATGAGTCAAGCGAACTGGTTTCAAAGAAAAACACCACTGATACAGATTGGCAACATCTGTAAAAAAGGGAGAGTCAGCAAACCCATGAGTCAGTGTGTAAGATCTGCTTACAAAAATTATCCGCAAAAGATGGAAACACATTAAACATACATTCTCATATTAAAACTAAGCAACCTTCAATTACAATTCAGCAGGTGCTGAAAAGTTAATTGGAGCTTTTGCCAAATACAACAAATACAAAAGAGACAATAGAAGGCGATTACACTAGGGACATATGAAGTTTCTGCTTATTGTAGAGAGTCTCTAACAGAGTCTCTAATTGAAAATGGGGGGTTATGAGGCATTTTCAAATTTCTTTAATGTGTTTAGGGAGGGAGGTAACTGACGCCATCACGTGCTAGCTAGTAGCTACCTTTCTGAAGAGAACTTTTACAACATACAGTTTATATGTTACCTCTATATTACCTCTGTTTTTTCTGCCTTTCTTCCTCCTCTTTTCTCCTTTTTCTACCCTGGGCACCAGAGGACTTCCGTCACTCACTCCGTGATGTCTTTTACCCCACAGAGAAACTGTAACGAGGTGCGAAGAGCGCGCAGGGAGGGGGGACGGGGGGACGGGGGGGGGGGTCGAAGGGGGCGCACGCGTGATGGGTGTCGTGTATTGTTATTATAAAAATTATTAATTTGACCAATATTATAAACAATTAAATTATGACCATCTGGACTTTACTTATTTTCACATTTATTAATTGTTCATTTGTAAAAAAAAAATTGCACATGCCAGGAATCATGCGAGCGCCCCCCCTGGACAGACGGCACCCCTAGTATTTGCCTATATTGCCTAATGGAAGGGCCGGCCCTGGTGTGAAAATGTATACCCCTTTTATTTAACACATTTTTAGACAACTTACAAAACTATAGGCTAATTTTCACAACTTATGTAAATCAGATACATTCTAATGTTATTCATCTCTTTTTTTTGTTTGTTTGTTTTAACAAAATTCACCTACATTAATTTACAACATATTTAATGAGGACCTTGCTTCAAACTAAGCTTTAAACATAAACATAACTGCAACTGGCATTAATAATGCCATTGCACCATTTTTAGGTGCATACAGGTAGATACACACACACACTAAGCACTAACAATTGATAGAAATACAGATATTGGCACACATGCCAGAAAGCTTAAAGTAGTGGACTATCAATTGCTCAAGGTTCCAAAAGCAAATTAATCGAAAAACTAGTAAAATGAAAATATTTCTGAATGACCTAGCCCTAATATTTCACATCACATTAGTAACTCATACAGAACTGATTATTCCTACAACAAAACTTGAACTAGTAGATTAATACAAAAAGGGAAAACATTAATTTTGTAACTGCAAAGTTTAGTTCATTTATTCTGCATTTCCTTCAAGTTTACGTGCACTTATGTCTCTTGTTTCATTGCTGCAGTGCTATTGTAACTGCTTGACATGTTTCTGCCCGGGGTTTTGTGGAAAACCGGTTTGTTCAGCATTAACAGGAAGAGTGGCTCCCAAACCTGTTTACATTTTCAGCTGCAACTAAATCCCACACACGTCCAGATACGATTCTCTGGGATGTGTTGTTTAAGATGCAATAGTTATGCAGCAAAATTATATGCCATATATTCATTTTTAGAAACAGAGATTTCACTTTTACATCAAATGACATTTGATAACCTAGGGTAACCCTAATCAAACAACGTTGATTCAACATCTTTTTTTCAACGTTAACAATCATTTAGAATAAAAAATTTTTTAACTTTTAAAAACGTCAATTTATAGGTTGTCAACCATAAATGATGAAAACAATGTAATTTCAACGTTGATTCAATGTTCACTTGTTATCTGGGTACATCAATCCTCTGTCTTAGTCTGACAAACTGTCTGTTTGGTTTCCATGATGAGTCACTGAAGTAATAATAGTAGTAGTAATGAGGTCTGAGTAAGGCCACCATTCGTTACTGTTGTGTGTGAGTCTCTGTTGGTTTAAATCTGCTCTTTTAAGACACCAGATGGATATTCCAGAAAGCAGGTTAAGTGACGAAACAGGGTAAGTAAACACAGAGTTAACGAAAACTCAGGGTTTTCTGTTCCAGAAACAGAGCTTAGAGAGAACCTGAGTCAGTTACTATAGCAACTTATGCTCTGAAGCTAACCGACTCACTAGCAGGTTAACTTTAACCTAAATCTGAGTTACAAACACGTCATCATGACGTGTCCTTTCCTCGAGGATCCTGTGGATATTGAAGCTCAGTCTATTCGCAGAGCCCTTCTTCGGGAACGCCTTATAAAACCCCAAATAGACATACACTTACTATCATTTTCGGATGATTTTTTATTAACGTTATCATTTTTCAGCACAATCAATTACTTACATTAGTAACATTATTAAGCGTCACATTTCAAATATTACACATTGTGGATCAGCCCTCAATTCTCTCCAGATTTTTATACATCACTCTGTTTTTTTGCTAGTGGAAGTTTTCTTTATAGTGTAGGAGATGCGGAACCTGTCAGCAAAGCTACTGTATGTCGGTCTGTCCAAAAACTATGTCCGGCATTAAAACGACTAGTGCCCAGTTTTGTGGTGTTTCCTGGGCTTAAGCCAGTTATGGACATCAAAGAGGAATTCCACAGCATCGTTGGTTTGTCTTTAATTCACACGGACAATAAAGAAATTAAGCAAAGGAGAAGCAAGATATAACGAACTTCATTCCATTTAATTTTTAAGGATTTCCTAGAGTGATTGGTTGCATTGATGGAACCCACATATGCTACCTATTACAGCACCATTAAAACATGAAGGTGATTACATAAACAGAAAATCCATCCATAGCATTAATGTACAGGTACTAACCTTTCTAACCCTTAATGAATAATGTTCTTATCTTTAATGGTAACAAAAATAACGTAGCTATTGTAACAGACCGTTCTCCCCATCAAGATCATATGTGATGTTTCCCACCTCATCACAAATGTTGAAGCCAGATGTCCAGGATCCGTGTATGATTCCACACTGTACAACAAATCTGACCAGAGTAGGCCTGAGGTAGTTTTGCTAGTTATTCACATGCAGTGTAATAGTTAAAATCATTGCAAACCCTAGTGCGATTATAGGACACTATGACGGCCTCCTTCATGGAGACAGAGGGTATCCTGCCTGTCCTATAGGCCTACTTTATGACTCCCTATTCAGATCCTGCACCTGGACCACAGGCCCGCTACAATCAGGCCCACAGCAAAACCAGGGCAAGAATTGAAATGACCCTAGGAATCCTCGAGGCCAGGTTCCAGTGCCTGAAGGGGCTCAGAGTAACCCCTGATAGGGCGTGCCACATAATAATGGCATATGTGGTATTACACAACATTGCAACCATCCAGGAAGAGCGACAGCCTACCATCTCTGACATGCCCACAGATGAGGAACCTTAAATGCATGTGGGTGACAACAGAGATGGTGGAGTTGTCAGAGACTCCATCTGCAATCACTGCTTTCACATTAAATCATGCACCACCACCACCACCCACCCCACCATCTACCCTGTAACCTTTTAATATACATTACAGTCAAATTCACTGTTATGTTTCATTATTTCATTTTTCCTGTAAATAAATATATTTAAGAATATATATTAAGAATAAGATAGTTATGTACAACCATACCACTTTGTATTATGTTCTTATACTTCATTTTTATCTGATGCAAAGTGCGTTTCATACCACCCGGATTAGACCTGGAATTAGAAAGTGTTCAATTAAAAAAAAAAAAAAAAACACCTCAGTATTATAAATGTGGAGAATATAATATAATCGCGCCCTTCTGCTAAATACAAAAATATAATTTTCACTCACGCATCAACTCTGTTGGGATTTTTTGACATGCTGATTGCCTTTCTCTAGCAGCTACCGTAGTATTACGTTTACGTTTAATAATATCAAAATATCAATCAATCAATCAATCAATCAATCAAATTTTATTTATATAGCGCTTTTTACAACAGTTGTTGTCACAAAGCAGCTTTACAAGTGCCGAGTCCTAGCCCCCAGTGAACAAGCCAAAGGCGACAGTGGCAAGGAAAAACTCCCTAGTTTTTAATGTTTCTAATGTATCTAAATTACGTCTAAATAATATAATTAATACTTCAAGCTACAGTGGTGTGAAATACGATGCTCGGCTGATTTTCGCGTTTAAGTCCATGATAAATCCTATTTATCTGCGTTCCATTAAGAATGCCTTTCATAGTTACGCGTGAACGCGCTTCTGTCTGGGTCAACCTACTCAGAGTTGAGCGACCCTGATTACTTTAACTCCGATCCGCCGTTTTGGAACCGAAAACTCAGAGTATGTCAGCTCGGGGTAAGACAACTCTGAGTTCAGGGTTAAGTTTAGAGTTTGTTAAACCCGCTTTCTGGAATACCCCCTGCAGTAGACTAGAAGACCACAATCTCCAGACCAATGATAATGTGTGGCAGTAAAATAGCGCATCCCTTAACCTGACATAGTAACTCACCGAGAAAAGGGAAAAATATGATGCATAAAGCCAGTTATACCATCCAAATTCGCTAAAGCGGATCCAAATTCGCTAAAGCGTTATATTACCAGCAGACACGAAACTGATTTAACTGCAGCTTTATTTACGACACGACAAGTGCAAAACAAGTGCGCAGAATCACAGTGGTTAACGCTTGAAAGACATTTCACCATCTACAGATGTTAAAGGTTGTAGGTAGGTATGGCCTGCAAGCGACTATTTATACCGAGACAATGACGATGTTTGAAGAGAAGGATGATGCAACATCCACACGCTTAACTCATCCTTCTTCCAACATCTACTGAAGACCACAACCCCCATGATTTAACACGGCGTGTGATCATCAGTAAATACAGCATACTTCACCAAGATGAAGCATGACTGCGAGCGATGTCCTACATTAAAGGTGAACTCAAAACCTTAAGTAACCCCACAAAAGCTAGAAAATTAATATTTATTCCAGAAAGTCCTCAAACAAAAACAATTGTGTCGTCAGCAAGAATCCAACTGGAAACTTACGGATGGTGGAAGTTTTGCAGGTCCGGCACCAAAATGAACAGTGTTTTTCTTTTCCATTGTGTAAGTGTCTTGTGTTTAAAACACAATACGGGTGAGTCGTGCAGCCCAAACGCCTGTAGCTGGTGCTCCGTCTCTTCTACACCAACCTTCACACCACTCACCACTTAGCTACGCCGCGCACAGCCACTTTGCCTGCTTTTGATTGGCCGTTGAGACACGTGAAGTCTTATTTTCAACCTTTGATTGGATAGTCTTGCTGAGCCTTGATGTGATTGGACTTGCCCTTCACGCCACTACAACGTGATTTCTTTTCTATAAAACGTTGAACTGAATCTGTAAATTGGGTCAAAGGCGATTTCAGAGGCTGCGAAGAAGAAAGCCTTATTTCAAGTGCATACATATGTATGAGAACGGGCACTATTTTTTTCTTTTTGATTCAGACGTTATAAGTTTAGAATCAGGCCAAATGTAGACTAATGCTGCAGTATAAAGGCAATTACTTATTTGATATTAAAGAGCTCTTCCTTATGAAGCATTTTTGTCTCAATCCACCAAGTTCATGTGGTAGATGTTCCCACCATCTGTGAAGGTTCTACCCTCATCTTTTTATTTGGCCTGTTTGTATTTTGCTGCCTATTGGTGGATAAGTACAAATGATTTGTCATTGAGTATTTTAGCGGCCTACTTTAAAATTCAGTGCACATGGAAGTGGGTGAATTAAACTGAATGGATTTATGTCCACACAAATGTAAATTCCAAAAATAAAACTCATGACAATGTTTGCATGAAATGAAAGCAGCCTCCTCTATTGGCACAAATACACTATATTGCCAAAAGTATTAATTCACCTTCCTTGACATCTCATTCCTACTCCATAGGGTTCAATATGACGTTGGTCCACCCTTTGCAGCTAGAACAGTTTCAACTCTTTTGGGAAGGCTGTCCACAAGGTTTAGGAGTGTGTTTATGAGGATTTTTGACCATTCTTCCAGAAGCACATTTGTGAGGTTGAGAGTATTTGTTGGACGAGAAGGCCTGGCTCTCATTCATCTCATTCATTCTCATTCATAGGCTCCACTCTAATTCATCCCAAAGGTGTTCAATTGGGTTGAGGTCAGGACTCTGAGCAGGCCACTCAAGTTCATCCACACCAGACTCTGCCATCCATATCTTTATGGACCTTGCTTTGTGCACTGGTGCACAGTCATGTTGGAAGAGGAAGGGACCAGCTCCAAACTGTTCCTACAAAGTTGGGATCATGGAATTGTCCAAAATGTCTTGGTATGCTGAACTTTGATGCTTTCACTGAAACTGAAGTATCGTTCTCCTGGCAACCACCAAACCCAGACTCGTCTATCAGATTGTCAGATGGAGAAGTGCGATTCATCACTCCAGAAAACACACCTCCACTGCTCTAGAGTCCAGTGGCTTTACCCCACTGCATCTGACGCTTTGCATTGCACTTGGTGATGTATGACTTGGATGCAGCTGCTCGACCATGTAAACCCATTCCATGAAGCTCTCTGTGCACTGTTCTTGAGCTAATCTGAAGGCCACATGAAGTTTGGATGTCTGTAGTGATTGACTCTGCAGAAAGTTGGTGACCTCTTTGCACTATGTGTTTCAGCAACCACTGACCCCACTGTGTCAGTTTACATGGCCAACCACTTTATGACTGAGTTGCTGTCATTCCCAAACACTTCTGTTTTCTTTACAGCTGACAGTTGACTGTGTAATATTTAGGAGTGAGGAAATTTTCCAACTGGATTTGTTGCACAGGTGGCGTCCTATCACAGTTCCACACTGGAATTCACTGAGCTCCTGAGAGCGACCCATTCTTTCACAAATGTTTGTTAAAACAGTCTGCATGCCTAGGTGCTTGGTTCACTACATGCCTAAGTGATTAGAACACCTGATTCCGATCATTTGGATGGGTGAGAGAATATTTTTGGCGATATAGTGTATGTACACACACTTGCAGCTTAGTTATAAGGTTTTATACATAATGCATAAATAGACTTGTGCTGCTTCATGTTTAACTGACCGGTTTGACTCTTCCAAAGCCAAAACAAAGACAAGGAAAACTCGAAAATTGAAGACCAGTCACTCTATTCAATAATGACTATAAAATATTGCCAATTATCTATGCTAGAAGAATTTACACACCATTATAGATTAGGTTTTATGAAAAAGTGACATATCACTGATATCATAACACTAGTATTTAATCCACTGAATTATAATGAGCTATTTACTGACAACAGCTTTATGGGTTTTCTTGATTCCTATTTGCCTTTGATTCAGATCAGAGTTTTTTTTTCTTTTTTGTAAAACCGTTTGAACATATTGTCCTTGCTCACCCGGCAGATGACACAACAGTTTCTGAAGAATGCCTCACAAGCACCCCTTGCTCTAGACCTCACTAACTGCTTTTCAAACGCTGCTAGTCTCTCTCATGTGAGCTGAGTGAAATGAAATGTGAGTTGTTGACTATTTTAAAATGGTAAAGAGTGTGTGTTTACTGTGTGTGTGTGTGTGTGTGTGTGTGTGTGTGTGTGTGTGTGTGTGTGTGTGTGTGTGTGTGTGTGTGTGTGTGTGTGTGTGTGTGTGTGTGTGTGTGTGTGTGTGCTCGGTTCTGGCTGGTCATAAAGGGATGGACAGGGTCAGAAACAGTCGAGAATCACCAGGCACCATTTTCCCAATCTTCTATTGTCCTAATATAGTCTGCCTGTGTGAATTCTAGCATCAGATGCCAGTTCTTAACTGACAGGAGTGGCACCCGGTGTGGATTTCTGCTGCTGTAGCCCATCTGCTTCCACATCTATACGACTTGTTGTGCATTCAGGGATGCTTTTCTGCATACCTTGTAATTAATGATTATTTGAGTTAGTGTTGCCTTTCTGTCAACTACCGTCTGGCCATTGTATTGTCTTCTGACCTCTGGCATGAACTAGACATCTTCCCACAGACATCCACACTGAATTTTTTATCATTTTTACCTATCCTTTGTAAACCCTAGAGTAGATTCCAGTAGATTAGCAACTTCTAAAATATTTATTTATATTCACAACAGTAGTTGTATGTAATATATAACAACATAACACATAATCCAGAGCAATGTCCAAAACAGTTATTTTTCAAAGCCAGAGTATTTACTGTTTTGCACAATGAAAAATAAATAACTTAGAAAGTCTATACTCATACTACGAGGTTACGTGAACGTTCAAAGGTTCTGCTCATTTGGGAAAGATTTGCTGCTAAAATTGCATGACAGGATGCAGTACAAAGACTGCTCACATACTGGGGAATGTGGCAGTAGTATTCTGTTGTACTGGAAAAATGTGTTTTGGTTACATACCGCATACTGATCTAGGGCCCAATCAGTACACGAGTAGTATGTTGTAGGCCTAAAATATAGGCCCAATGTGTAAACCTGTGATTACAATTAGCATGATTGCATAAACATTGTTATTAAATAACTTTTGACCAGCAGGACTTTCTCAATGTTTGACCTATGGGCTGTTTCTATCCCTGTTTGCATCATGGCTTACATGGAAAATATTTACCTAGACGTGTTAAAAAGTTTGATTGTGAAACTTCACAAACACGGAAAAGGACACAGGAAGATCTGTCACTGGTTAAAAAACAGTCAAAACACAGTCACAGCAATAATCAGGAGTAATCAGTATTAGAACTGGTACAGTACTACTAAGGGAAACTGTACATGCTACAGTCTAGATATGAAAAACAGGGGCAGAAGGCCTATCAGTGAAGATCAGAGGTTCTGTGACATCTTGGATAGTGAAAAGGACATGGTAAAATGTCAGGATGCCCTCCTCTGCTCACAAACAACACTACACTTCCCAGCATGCTCAGTGTGGACCACACAAATCAGCGTCTCCAGACTTCTAAAACATTCCACCTCATTTAAAGACTCTATATAAGGACTCTAGGACTTCATGTTTGCGAAGTACTGGTGTGTATTTTCTGAAACATGCCAACCCTGTTTACTGTGTAGTGTGGATTCTGGTATTGACCTGTCGTGGAAATTTTCTGGAAATGGATGAGGACTCAGACGTGGTTAAATGATTAATTAATTACAAAAATATAAATATATATAAATAAGACAAAGACAGACACAAGACACAGACATGAGAGTCTCATTCAAGCATGACAACTCTGAAGGACCTAATGACCCAAGACTAGTAGCCTAGTGACTACCAGTTAACAGAGTGCTCTTACCCTCAGCACTCTCCCTGACCTGGGTCACGTATAGCACACATGCATAATATGAACTAAACATGGTTACACTGAATCACACTACTTCATTATTGTAGTCCTTCTGCTGAATCAGAATGTACTAAATCATAAAGTTTATAATGATCTCTTATAATGATCTAATCAATAATTTCTGTCACAGACCTCACAATTGTCTAGTTTCATATATTTTGGACTTCTCTGCTATATCTTTGCCTGGAATTGTTTTTGTATAGATTTGATCCCTTCGAGCTATTGGAATGCAAGTTTGCAATTGGCATATATAAAACCTTTATTTCTGCTCTGCAAGCATATATAAAACCTTTATTTCTGCTCTGCAAGCGTTGTGCAATACCTTTTTGTAAGTCAATATCTATGGATGCATCCAATAAAAAAACCTAAAAACCTGCTTATGCATTGGCACAGAACTGGGTGATAAACTTTGCAGGAAACATGAAGGTGGCTTTGAGTGAACTGTTAATACTGTTTAGGTAACACTTAAACAGTAACACTGGGTGTTACTGGGGAGTAACACTGCAGTCGGAGCCTACAATACCAGTATCATCGCTCCGACACGGAATGAAAACCTGGCGTTCATCATAAGACATTTACATTGACAATATCAACACCCAGAACTTTCATTCTAGTTACCTTATACTTAGTCTGATTGTGTGATTTATTTGTAACTTGTGTATTCATCTGTATAATTTGTTTTTGTGTAATTTGTGTGTTAACGGGCTGCCCAATGGAGGATGGGTTCCCTTTTGAGTCTTGGTCCTCCCAAGGTTTCTTCCTATTCCCCACCATCTAGGGAGTTTTTCCTTGCCACTGTCGCCTTTGGCTTGCTCATTAGGGATTTGGACCCATAGTATTGTTAACCTTGTAAATCCTGTAAAGCGCTTTGTGACAACATGTGTTGTGAAAAGCGCTATACAAATATATTTGATTTGATTTGTTAAACTGCTTTGGGGTTTTCCTTTTCTATTAAATTGCTTAGTTTGAAAATCACTTAATTTTTTTAAAATAACTCTTGTTTGAGAGCTCATTTGCATATTGCAACCTTCTATGGTATCAATATTACAATGAACAATATTGTGATGACAGTAAACAAACAAAATTTTGTGCAGTCCTCTTAATGCCTTTTGAGTTACGAGGCTGTGTATGAATGTATATACTTGGGTGAAGGAGAGTGAAGAGAGAATAGGGAATATTTTGAATGTGTATTTGTGTCTGAAAACAGGAAAATATCTTTGCATTTATGCTATATAATTAATGCGCCATATCTGTCAATTGTGATTTTCACCTCAATCGTAATTTGTCCTTCACATTTACCCATCTGTACAGTTAACACACACACACACACACACACACACACACACACACACACACACACACACACACACACACACACACACACACTAGAGAGTACTAGGGACCTGTGGAGAGGATATTCTTACTAGTGAACATGAGCAAAAGACTACAGTCAGAGTACCTGATGCAATAAGTGCCTGAAGGCAGAAAAGGTTTCAGCTGTCCTGTCTTACGCGGACTTACACAAACATGACTTCACTGTCTGTCATTAAAGCACTGGTGAAGAATCTCGAATTACATGAAGAGACCTCACTGTGTGTCCCGCATGCATGAATGCACATTCATACATACACACATCCCAATTAAAGCATGTTTAACAAACACTTCCGTATTATACATACCCAAAGATTTAATGTCCAGGTACTGCAACAGCAGTTGTGTAATTTTAATCATATGAACTGCAACATAAATGCATAAATGTGATGAATACCTACCTCAATTAATACCTACCTCAACAGTACTTGACACTCAATCAATCAATCAATCAAAGTTTATTTGTATAGCGCTTTTAACAACTCAAGTTGTCGCAAAGCAGCTTTACAGGGTTTACAATACTATGGGTCCAGAGGTTAACAATACTATACTAAGGTTAACAATACTATGGGTCCAGAACCCTAATGAGCAAGCCAAAGGCGACAGTGGCGAGGAAAAACTCCCTATGATGGTGGGGAATAGGAAACTGACTTGAAACACTCAGTGTTTCAAATATTGAGGGGTATTGTCATGTATAATCCTGACCAGGGGTGGAAAGTAACTAATTACATTTACTCACATTACTGTAATTGAGTACTTTTTATGAGTAATTTGTAATTTTCTGAGTAGTTTTTGAAATATGTAATTTTTACTTTTACTTGAGTAAATTTTGACCTAAGTAGTTTTACTTCACTACATTTGAACGCCCTCACGTTACTGAGTAAAAAATATTGAGGGTGAAAAATTAAATGCGGGCAGAAATTTAAACTTCTGAGTCCCAGAACTGAAAGCCAATTGCGTGGCCTTGCCTTGCGCACGCCCTTTCCATTGTCTCATAATCAGGTCATAATCCAGTGCACTTTTTTAATTTATTTTTTTTAATCTTCTATCTATCAGGTTCTGTGGGATCCTGTGGACATTTTATTGTGAAAAGTGGAATCCTGTGGGCACTGTATTTTGAATAGTTGGATCCTGTGAGCATTTTAATTTATTTTGAGATGTGGGATCCTGTGGTCATTTTATATTTTATTTTGATTTGTGGCATCTCAAATTATTTTTATTGTGAATAGTGGGATCCGGTGGGCACTGTATTTTGAATAGTTGGATCCTGTGAGCACTTACTTTTAAATTGTGGGATCCTATGAGCTTTTTTTTTTTTGATGTGGGATCCTGTGGGCATTTTATTGTGAGTAGTGGAATCCTGTTGCATTTTAGTTTGATTTGTGGCATCTTGTGGGCACTTAATTTTGTGTGCATTTAGTTTTTTGAATAATTTGTTATTTAAACGTCTTTATTCTTATCATAGTGTTGTCAGTTGGACAATAGGACTGAAAATTGTTTGCACTTTATGGTACAGGTTGTGACTGTCCTTGTGCTGTGAGGAAGTATGTTCCTGAGCCCAGCTGATCTTTTTGCAAATGTGGATGTGCACTTAAATACGCTTTGAAATCCATTAAAACAATTTGTGCTGAATTTGATTCATGATTCATCCATGCATTAAATAACTGAAAGTAACTAAGTAACTTTTACTCAAATTACATTTTAAATGAAGTAATTTTGTGCTTTTACTCGAGTAAATTTTGAGAAGGGTAATTTTACTTTTACTCTGAGTAGATTTTAGGCAAAGTAAAGATACTTTTACTCAATTACAAATTTTCTCTTTCCACCTCTGATCCTGACCCTCCTCTAGGTCATGTCTGTCTTCATGTTTTACTTCAAGGTATGATAAATAGACAATACAAAATAACAATAACAAAAAAGATGCCTTTAGATGTTGAGGACCAGAAGTTAGACTATGATAAGTAAATGGTATTTCATGGATGGGTAAACAGAATTGGTACTGTTTTGGTAATAATAAAGTGGTATATAAATATCATTATGTCAGTAGCAGTACTGTTTCTCGACACCAGAGGTCCTAATCCCTGCAATAGTCATCTCCATGGTGACACTTGTCACCCATCACCCAAACTTATCATCCCCTCATTTCCCTCCCTATAAATTCTCCTCTTCTACCTTCACTCATTTGGAAGCATACCACGTATTGGCTGGTCTGCAGGGCCCTAACCATTTGTTTGATATTCTGGTATTTTTGTTATGGATTCTTCATGGATTCTACATCTTTGTTCTCCCAGTCGTGTTTTCTGGACTGTCTTTGGACTCTTCCCTGAACGGGGACTCTTCCCTGAACAGTTTTTTTCCTGTCGTGATTTTTTGTATCTGCCTCCATTCTGCGTTCACCTATTTGTCTGTGTACTCACCAGTGATGCTGGCACATGGATCCCAGTAACTTTGCTCTGTCTGAAATGTTACACAGTGATTAATGACAAAAACCCTAATGGCAGCTAAGGGCATCTGTCAGTACCAGAGTTTTGTTAAAGCAGCAGTTTACAATATTTATTGGAGAAAGCTTCTTCTTGTTTCTACATTCCAGCTGGTGACTGAATGACACAGTGGATGACAACAATTTGGTGAAATATCAGAAATTATCAGAAAAGTTTTGCCAGTCTAATTCTGTGCAGGTTTCACCACATCACCTTTGGGACTGCTTGATTAGGTAGAGTCTACCCTCCTGGGCAGTGGTCTCATTACACACCGCACCCCCTGCTCCTGTAGTCCACTTCAGTAGAGAGCCCGGAAGGAGAGAGATGGTCCAGCAGAGTATAGTAAGCTGCTCCCCTTTGCTAGAATCATCTCACAGCAGATCTCTAGAAACGTATTGGTTTAATCTTTCATTGCATGACTTTGGTCCTCTGTACTCTGTATCTTTTTTTTGGTAGTCATATTTTATGCCCCCTAGCTTGTAACTTGTAGATATGGACCAGTTAGGTTTTTAGCCATAAACAACAGTTGTATTATAGTTTCTCATTACGTTGAATGGGACTTTAGTATAGCTCTTTAAATGTAGCTAGCTAGGTATTTAGATAGAACCTAAGGATTAAAAATCCTGATTTAAAAAATCCTATTTAACACAACTTAATTTCTATCTAAATAGCTATCTAGGGGACTTAATAAATAAAGCTCTTTAAATGTAGCTAGCTAGCATAATGTTTTTGTTTACTAAAAAAACATCCCCCGATATTGGCCACCACGTTAAGATTGTTTTACACCAAGACAACCATTGCAAAATAAAAACTCTGGATCCACTACGTAGTGGAGATCAGCCTACCTAGTGCTCTCCCTGGTGTCTTGATGCCAGAGCCATCTTCTGTACTCTATAGTGGATTAGGAAGCCTATGGGCCAGAGAAGCACTCCTGGGTTCCCCCTTGCAGACCCCAACTATGTATTGGTTTCGCTTCTGTAGCTGCTAGGAAGCTTCTTGAAAACTTTGCACATAATCCATAATTAAGTCAACTGTACCTCAGAAACATGTTAATGGCATGTAAAACCAGGTATAATAAACAGGAAATGCAACACAGTTGTGACCTACAACTCCTCCTATCGTGTTCGTGTCTTGGTTCTCCATGTGAATTTCTGTGTTCGTTCTCGTTCACCCTGTGTCATCTGTCATTCCCTTCACCCGAGTCTCCTGTAGTTTCTCTTTAGTATGTTTATTTATACTTTGTGTCACGCACTCATAAGTTGCTGGTCATTGCAGCTCAGTTTCTCTTTAGCCCTGAAACTCTTTAGCCCACTACACTTGGACCATATTTACCTACCAGGGAACCAGTACACAATTCTGGCCTCAAAACTTGATAGGGTAGACAATACTACTGCCAGAAATACTGCATTTTTTCCATGATGTCGTTGTATGTATAAACAAAATCACATTCAGAATCAATAATTACATAATGATACAATAGCCAGTATTGATATAAAAAGATTACATAAGCCAATTAATATTTTCACTACTAATTGTCTTTTTACATAGAAAGAAATGGTGTTGAAGTTATTGGGTATTTATTACACTTGCTTGTAATTGGGCAGCTTTAATACTTCATTTAATGACACAGAAGAAAACGACTGTTTATGTTACTCCTATCATTCATATTATTCACGCGCCAAGTGTCTGTTTACACACACACACACACACACACACACACACACACACACGGAGGTGGGAATGGCAATATTGGTAACACACACAAGTGTAATTTTGTAGGGCCACTCCAGATCCACAGTATTGAAGGCTGAGGCTGCTTTTCATGTGAATTACTGTTTACCAAATAGACACAAAAAATCATGTCATGTAATGCTCTCTGTACAAAACAGGAAAACACAGTACAAGTCGTTGTTGCATAGACTGGCAGCACATCGCTTAAACCCATGCCGTCAAGACAAGGAAGTCTGTAAAGATCCAGCAGTAAGATGACACGATTGAGTCCACCACATGTAGCAGATTTCAGCTTCTAGGAGTCCACCACCACCCATGTAATCAGACGAGGACTTTAAAGATCAACAGGATTAAGGGAAAAATGTCAATTTAACTAACTGCATTATTATATACTATTACAGTATTAAAGTGTTTATTCCGCTGATATGTTCACAGGATCTCTTAATTGATCTGTCCCACAGCAGTTGTGAAAAAAGGTTTACATGGACAGTGTCCAGTAATGTGTCAGGGACGTCCCTGTAAGAAGAGTCACTGCGGCAGCTGGTCAGGGCCGAGGCTTTGATGCGGCATGTCTGTGGTGAGAAGCTCTGGACTCAGGTTACGCGTCTCTGCGATAAGACGCTTCACTCCCACCATCCACTGGCTGACTTCGTTGACATAGTCCACTATCAGTGCTCTGTGGATCTCATCTGCTGCGTCCCATCTCTTGAATCTCAGCTCTAAACAAAAGCAAGAGAGCATCAGCCTAGGGTCAGTTCCCTCAGGTCAGAAATGAGTTTTAACTATGGTGCTTCGTTGGTGGGACTAATCAGATTCTGAAGGGGCTCTCATGTGCTTAAGTGGGTGATGGTACAGGAAGTGTATGCTGCCCTAAAGCCAGTACAGGTTTGATGAAAACATTGTTGATGCAAAACTATGGCATGCAATGCAGTGGTAAGATGGTAATGTTGTTTGTACTAATGCTAACTCTTTCCACAGTATACCTTAATTATTTGTGTTAGAAATGCTCTACCTCTTCTACAGGTAAAAGTGGGGAGGACGGCTTTAGTCTCCTCCATCACATATACAGACCAGAGCAGTTAAGCGCTGTTCTCCAAACATATTCTGTTGTCCAATGACATGGAGTAATAGGCATTTAAAAGGTGCAGTTGCTGGGTTGGTGTGTTTCAGAGGAAACGTTCAGTCTTCACTGCCCACATTTAGTGCTTAGGGGGAGAGCTAGTGAGTCACAACTGGATATGACCAGGTTGTGAGAAAATATAATTTGAAAAAAACATACATTTTGTCATTCTAGTCTAAGCACACACGACTTCTCAAATTTGTGTTACAGGATGCCTCACCTTCGGAAAGTGCCTTCATCCTACATTTAACAGGGAGGGAGAGTTTTCCACCTGTCCACATGTCTTCAAAACCCTTCAGCCTCCGCTCTATGTCATCACAAACCTGTTTCTGTGAGAGGAAGAAATGCAGAGTTCCTTCATGGTCCTAAAGTCCACCCATCACCTTGAGGCACTGACTATTCTAACTGCACTGTTTCCATGGAGTTAAGAAGAAGTTGTCAAAGTGTGCATTCACACACAGCAGAACTGTTCATGATAAGACACAGATACTGGATTTAAATATTTTAGAAACAAAGTAAATGCTTGTAATTTAGACCAATTGTTTTGCTGCATACCAACATTTTGTATTGTATTACAATTGTACTGTATTGTAATTGTTGTACACTAATACCTTTACAGACAGTCTACATGCAGTCAGTGCCCACAGAAGAGATGCTTGAACATCAACAAGGCTGGGTTCATTCTCCAGCTGCACAGAGGTGTCACTCTGAATCTTTGAGGAACAGGGGCGTGAGCCTGTGTCTCCACCTGAGGACATCTTAAACTTGGGAGGAGGTGGAGTCAGTCCTCCCGAGGTTGGGGGCACTGGGTTATTTGAAGGGATAGATGTAGCAACTGGAGAAAGATGCAACCCCGATTGAGGACCTGACAACATATAATGTAGCACTGTGGTATGATCGCTTGCACTGTTTTTCAAAACCCAAGGAAAATGTAAGAAGGCATTCTTATTCTAATTTAAATGTGTTTTATGCAAAACATTTTTGTAAAGTATTTATCCAATAGTCAAGACAGGCCTTGAAAATAAACATCTTAATCTTGTAATAGGCTATGCACCATTTAATAAACATTTAATAAATTTAATAAACATCTTAATCTTGTAATAGTCTATGCACCACTTCCATCCAAGTTTCTACCAACAATAGGCAACCTCTTTTCATGTCTGTAATAAAATATTCAAAGTCTGTCAAAGAACAACCTGAAGAACCTCTTACTAACCAGGGCTGAATTTCTCAAAAACACAAAGAACATCATTATTAAATGGTAAAAGGTGTGTTACAAGGCAAAGTATTCTATGGGAACTGAAATCCTAGAAGCTATACAAGCAAAGCAAAGGAAAATTCCATGTGACAGTGTTACATGTACATTACAGTGTCCCGTTTAATTTATCATGATTTCACTTCAAAGTTCAGTGTGTCTTGTGATACCGACTATTCCACTCAAATATTTCTCCATGACTGGTCCATTCCAGGGAGAGGAGCTATAAACAGGGTTTTGTTCTTCTATTTAAGCGACTCGGCACATGTCCACATTTATTTAATATGCCGTTTGTATAATGTTATTTATTTACGGAACCAGTTCACTGACCGTTTGACTGACTGTGGCCCGTCAGTTGTGGAGGAGACACCCGCTTGTTGAGAAGGTTGCGCTTTGCTCCAGCGGAGTGTGTCTGTAAACCGTATGAAAACTGCGGAGGGTCGTTCCACCCCCGCTCCTGGTTTCCTAGGCAACACAAGACATCGTAGATTATGACTGTAGTTATTACTGCTGTTACTGTAGATTATTAATCCGTCAGTTTAGCGAACAGGACGGCGCTGTTTGTAAAAAGCCGGTTCTTGATTACGTGGACTGGACATCAATATGCTAGCTAGCTAACGTACAGCAATATGAATGGTAATAATTACTGACTTGTTTCCACATGACGTTTTAGTCACACGCAATACTAATTTAATATTTGTACCTGGTTTAATATAAAATTCGTCCATTGCTAATCATCAAACCTCGGACTTCTAGCTAGGATAGCTAGCTAGCGCATAAGTCTATATGGGGATGCCAACACTACAGCTAGTACAGCCGGAAGCTCAACAGTTCCTGTATCCAACACTCACGATATTTCATAATAAATGTCTCCAAACTTGGAGTCCACGAGTTCTAAACATCATGAAGCCAAACTATTTTTTCAATTCCTTATAAAATCCATCCATCACACAAAATTTAAACCATTTTAATTTGAATGATCTCATTAAATGTACTGTACATATGCAGGCTATACATTTATTTATTTTTTTCCAATTATATTTCTCAAAATATTAAATAAGCCTTGAAATGAATCCTTTAACCTATAAACTCTTGAAGGATGGAGTCCAGCTAATGGTGTTGTGAGTGGCTAATTGATTTCAGTTGACTGCTTGAACTGTTAGGGTTCTTTGGTTTTCTTTTGGTGTTGTAAGAAGAGGGCACAGAAGAGGGCACAACAACGTAATTGACATCAGGTGCCAGTGTCGCGAGACGAGATTGGATGGCGGGTCTTTAAAAGCTCGCCTTGAGCAAGAAGCTGTACCTTGTGGTGTCTTGAACAGTGGACTCCACCTGGTCCTTGGGGGATACTGAGCTGTGTTTGACATTTGTGGTGACCGTTCTAAGATCGTTTGGACCGATGGTTTCTATCATTCGGGTCTTTTAAGAGTTAACTGTTACGTTAGTGGTGGCCACTTCTAATTGGCATGTGCTGTTTACGGGTGACACGTAGTGGTGGCAGGTGCCGATTGTATTCAGCGGTAGAACACTATAATCTAACTTCGACATGATATCATCAAACAACATAAAAACTCTTAATTTAGAGCTAGTTAGCCAGATATCGGCTAGAATCGTTCACCAAACAAAAAGCAGATGCCAAAATCGAGTGGCACTAGCCACACTAAGTGCCAAGATTTTGTGGCACATGGCACTTATAATTGGCATGTGCCAATGCTGATCAGCATGCGCTGATTGTGGATGACATATTTTGTGGCACATGCCGCTAGGTGTCACTTCCTGTTGCCACATGCCAAACAAGGGCTCTGTTCGAAATAGACTACTACATACTGCATACTGTATACTGGACTCAGTATATACTGGATACTGCATACTGGTCCTCGTAGTAGTATGCAGTACAGTTTCCAGTATGCAAAAGCAAAGCACACTACGGGGTCACGTGATCGTAGCGTTGCATGATGGGATGCAGTACACCACGAAGATAGCTCTGTTCGCGTACTGGAATATTTTGTGGAAGTAGTAGGTCATCCGGGTATGTTTCACGTACTGGAAATTTTCATTTTGGTCACATACTGCATACGGCATACTGATTTGGGGCTCGATCAGTACGCCAGTAGTATGTAAAAGGCTATTTCGAACACAGCCAAGGACTGAACCCTTACTGGTGGGGGGAACAGGGGGAACTGAATTTACTGTAACATCTGCTGTACACAGAGCGGACATGTTGCTGTGCCACGTGAGTGAAAAAAGTAAAAAATAAACTCTCTCTACTAACGTGAATCGAGAGGACACAGCTTCACAAAGTTACCAACTAAGCATACAAAAGTTTAAATAAAGAATAAATAATGAAAATAAGTAAACAGGCGAACAACTGTAACAGGCTGCATGCACACTTGCACCCTGAGCACCAGTCCTGTGTGTATTGTGTATTAAAACATGATCAAAACAGATAAAAAAACATTTAGAAATTGCAATTAATCAAATATATACAAGTAACTATTCCACAATATGTAAACATTTCAGAAATGCTGTGTCCCATGTACTGTGCAAGGTGCCATTTTGACTACCATCATTATTCAACGTTGTAAAACTACAACAAAGACATAACAAGCTGAAAATATGAGTTGGTGCATTCAACAATAATTTTGTAATTACATGTTCTAGACATTCTAACAATTAATTAAAAAGAATTTTACATACTTCGGTGTTAAGATATTCACTTCAGTGAAAGAAGGAGTTCATCACACAGATGAACATCAATGTTGGCCATTTTTAATCATACACAGACACACTTTTACCTATCAGTTAAACTTAAAACAGCTTTTTGGTCAACTCTTGTAGGTCAAGCACGTTGTTTCTGCTGCTTAAAACAGCATTAAAACTTGAACATGTGCCTAAATTCTGCACCTCAATAAAAAGGGCTGTTTTACAAATGCATCAGAACATGGACGTAATTTTGATTTCAAAAGTGGGGGGGACATAGATTCGTCGCTATTTAAATATTTGGTTTTAACCGTAAAACCTGGGGGGGGGGGAAGTGTGGGGGACCCCCCCCCCCCCAAATTACGTCCGTGCATCAGAAAGATGTTTCATAAAGCATCACATTGAAGACACGTACATGTACATTTAACACCTCTCATATATCTTAGCAGAAAGATGTTTCATAAAGCATCATTGAAGACATGTACATGTACATTTAACACATCTCATATATCTTAGCAGAAAGATGTTTCATAATGCATCACATTGAAGACACGTACATGTATATTTAATGCTAGACAGTAATTCACAGCAGTAAGAAAAACATTTGGACTAAAATCACCAATTTATTATCTAAAATTCCACCTTAAATGGTCCCACCATTTTCCTGAAGCTGTGAATAAGAAAGCTAGAGTTGAGCACCTGCAGGCACCTGGGGGATGGTCTGGCTGCCGGTGGATGTGCTGATGCCGGGGTTCACCTGGGGAGTAACACTGCAGTCGGAGCCTACAATACCAGCATCACTGCTCCGACACGGAATGAAAGCCTGGCATTCATCAACAGACATTTACAGTGACAATATCAAAACCCAGAACTTTCAATTCTACCTTTTACCTAGTCTGATTGTGTGAATTGTGTGTGACTTGTGTATTTGTGTGTTAACGGGCCGCCCAATGGAGGATGGGTTCCCTTTTGAGTCTTGGTTCTCCCGAGGTTTCTTCCTATTCCCCACCATCATAGGGAGTTTTCCTCGCCACTGTCGCCTTTGGCTTGCTCATTAGGGTTCTGGACCCATAGTATTGTTAACCTTGTAAACCCTGTAAAGCTGCTTTGCGACAACTTGAGTTGTTAAAAGCGCTATACAAATAAACTTTGATTGATTGACTGAGTTGACTTCCCCTTACCATTATCACATTAAATTCAAACTATAAGCAGGCATGTTTTGACATAAAGAGTTCTGGATGTATTTATCTCCATATTAACTCCATAACTCTCCCTATTAATTACAACTAACACAGTTGTTGTGTTTCCACTGTATTTAACAGCCCTGTTGCAAACTATACAGCTTGCTGTAGTTTTATTTTCTGCAATAAAATAAAGCCAAACGGCGCATGTCTTCCTCTCAGACATTTCAATACTCCGGTGGTGTTTCTCTCTCTCCGTACTGTAAGGTGTCGACTCGAAGAGAGCGCTGAGTGGGCGGGGCCAGGCGGAGCCTACCTGCATGGTTGCTGAGCAACGTGACGGTGTAAAGACTAAAGACGAGAGGGGGCGGGTGCGCTGCTTCGTGCTGTGTGACTTTTTTAAGCGACTAGCGACAAATCTAGCGACTTTTTGTGGTGTTACTGGAGACTTTTGTAGACTCTGAGATGAACACACATGGTCTTCAGTTACTGTCCTCAGCGAGCAGCGGGTGCTGCCGTGAGCCCCGCCCACAACACTCACAATGCAGTCTGACAGTCAGAGCAGACCCGCACCGCTCCACGTCCACGCTGCAAATGAACTGCGCATGCCCAAAGCCCCGCTGATTGACCCCGCCCCGTATTTACAGAGCCGGATGTAAATATAAATGCGTCTTCAGTGTAATACAAAATAAATCACTGAATTTAACTCACACAGTCTCCGTCAGTCACTCTTAACATATTTAGGGTATTTTTTACTCGTTTTTCTCGCCCACAACGTTATTATTTTACAGCTTCAAAAACAGGTATGATGCAAATTAGGCGATGACGCCATTTAGCGACTTTTAGGACAGCCAATAGCGACTTTCCTTACTGAGGAGTTGGCAACGCTGCTCGTACGCAGCAGTCGGTGTGTGCGGGAGAATTAAAAAGATTGAGTATTAATCTTTTTACACGAGTATTGCTCCAAATCAATAGCAGCGTTGGTATCGATATTTGGATCGATCCGCCCACCTCTACCTACCATCACCATCGGACATTACAGACCACAGGTTTCCTTATTCTCAATATCAGCATCGGGCGTTTAGTGGAGTTGCGCCTATTGTCGTGTTGGTGTTTGGAAGTGTTGGACTACTGGTTGACCTGTAAGTACTTAACTTAGTAATACGTACCACTAACACATTTTAACCACATCTTAACCACACTATTTTGTTCGTTCCGTTACCTCACGGTTGAATCTCGTGTCTTGACTAAGTTGGTGGAGAATTCAATGTGTTAAAGTGTTTTTATAATGGATGTTGTAGCGCTAACTAACCCAGCCAGATAACGTAGCTACTTATTTGATACTATACGAATATAATTATATTTGGTTCTTTTGTTTAGTAGCTCAGTGATTCCTGTTACAAATATAAAAGCTTATGTGCTAGTTATATTGTACGGTTTTTATTACAGTAGTTTTTTAATTAGTATGCGGGCCGATATTAACGTAATTTAACGCATCGGATATCGGGCGAATGCGGCTGGTCCACTTGAGCTGGACAATAAACGCGCCGTAACGTGAGGAGGGTACGGCTCGAGAAAAGAGACCACCTCCCCGTGGCTGCGTGTGCGTGGCTGCCTGGCCATGGCACAAACGCGTTCCTGATCTCGCGCATGCTCGTTCGTGTGCAAAACGATGGCCGACGCCAGCGTTTAGTGTAAGTTAAAATACCTCGTTTTTGTAGACAAACGAATCTTACATTCTAGTCTTGTATTGGCAGTGTATATGTTCATAAAGTTACTTTATGGAGAGGAAAACATTTAAGAATAGCCTGTTAAGTTCTCTGCATTGTAAACTTCGCATGGGAACAATGAACAATGCTTGACAAATCGGGAATAGGCCTACCAATCAACTGTAAATTGAACAGTGTTTAAAGAGGGGAAGCCATGCGGCTTTTGCAAAAATAAAGTTCTAAATGGAAATATTTTGTTTGTGTGTTTTCATGTATTTCTACCTGAATTTTATCTGCAAAACATTAAGTTTAATGTGCATTGAAGTTTTCAAATCCTTTGCAAACATCCTTATAATGCCATATGGGATGTTTCGTAAATACAAAGAGTGAAGGTATAACTAGTATATGTAGTTATTTATGTAGAAACGGTAAATTTGCATTTATTACTTTTATTTAGAAATTCCTATCACGCGAGACTATAACGGAACTTCACCAGCACGGTGCAGCCAGGATGAGAGAGCCATGGTGAGAGAGTCTCCCAGTCTCGCGCCGTATACTCTTGGAGGACGTTAACATATATAGCTTATAAACCCTTCAGTGATCCGGACTCCAGTTTACCTTCAACCCCCAGCAGCTTCAGTCTGCAGCTGGCTGGAAAATGTTCGAGATAATGAACTAAAACTGATTCTCAACTGGTGGGTCGCGACCCACTACAGCTTGTAAAACAATTAACAGGTTACTCTTCTAATTTTGTACTCGTCTTTTATCTTGGAAAAAAGACAGACACGTACCAGGGATCCAGACTGCGACTAAAATGGTCGCAATCGCGACCAGAAATATTAACTTGCGACTAATATAATTATTTCACTCACCAGTGGCGATACAAATACAAAGCTAAACTATCTACATTCGCACAAATACTAAATGCGATGCCACTCGCTTGCAGAGGTTTAAATGACGCTGATGGCGTGTAGGAACATTCACTGATAACCACACATCTATAATAATAAACCCTTTAAATTTAGTGCTGTCGTTAACGGTCTACCACTGTAGATTCACGTACCCTCCTATAATCTTAATTCGACGTTATCGCTAAACAGTATTCTGAACTAGTAATATAGAGATGTCTAGCTGAATGTCGGCTAGTATATTTAACTCAACATACTCAACATTTTCAAACAAAAGTTATGAACCATCTTCATTTCAACAAATGGCGATTCGGAGCTCGTCGGGATGATTTTAAGCGAGTGGCCGATACGCAGAGTCACCCAAGAGTCTTTAGATGTCTGTCAGCAGAGGCAGGCGGCGTTTCTGGACAACGGAGACCACAGTCACGCAGCACTGGCCACAATAAGTGCCACGATTATGTGGCAGATGCCACAAGGTGCCATTTCTGGGGGGTACAGTGGTCACTTTGTGCTGCTTACACGCCAAACAGGGACCGCACTGTTTTCTTTAGCAGAAAGATACATACATACATATTTTATTGATCGCGAAGGAAATTTAGCAGCCAGTAGCAGTTACACCATAACAGACAGATCACAGTAAAGGACACACAAACCTTTTCACAATAACTTATGACATTCACAAACAACATTCACACCCAATGACCTCTGATATGTTTTGTGATTGGCCAGATGCAGTTCGATTAGCTCTGAGTCTGTTTGCTCACTTCTTTATAACTGTACATAGTTTTAAGTTAATTTTAATGTGATCAAAAGTCACTCATATGCGCACTAGGAAACTTACAACTTTGTAAGAAAATCTACAACTTTGTTTACGTCAGGAATAGATGTATTTTTAAAACATGTTTTTAAAAATATACTCCTGTCACCCCTGCAACGTCTAAGGCACCGTCTACAAATTACCTTAACACGGATGCAAGTGGCGGTCGTAAAGGCTCCAGAGCACTGCGCACTGTTTTTTGCAGTAATTTCAATAGCTTTTAAATGGTCCATCTAAGACCACCAAAGAAGTTTTATTACATTAAGTGCATCCTAAATAGCAACCTATAACTTGTTTTTATCTTATGAAGGATCATTTAAAAACTATTGAATGCTTATTAGTTTGTATATTCTTATATTCTTATGTTTACTGTGTCTTCCCACCCCCACAATGAAATGTAATTTATGTCCTTGATTTCTGATTATTTTCCCATTGTTAATCGGTTTCTCTTTTCGTAAATATCCATCGCACGATAGAAAATGATCTCTAAAGGAATCTAGTCTTGTAAATAGTCACCCTGCAAGATCCTTTGTCTTTTTCAAATCAGTATCTATATTTCAGAGCAAACAAAGTAAATGACACTAATAACATGTATTATTTGAAGCTTGCATGTTAATGTTGTCACCCTGAGTTCATGTAGTCTTGGTAAAGGTCGTAGTGATCTGTGGGATCAGCATTTGAGTTTTCAACCAATCTGTCATTTTCTCCAGTTGTTTGTACATTGTTATTTATTAGTGAAAGACAATATGAGATCAAATATACATTTCACTAAAACGTTATGTTCGTGTTTATAGGAAGCTATGCTTTAGTGCATTCATGTCCAAAGTTCAGACCGGGGAACAATATGCGGCCTGCCAGCACAGTATAAAATGCTCTTGTACAAAAAAAAAAGCTATTTTATATTTCACTAGAAGATGGCAGTAGATCTCGCCTATACTGTAGATCTCAAACACTTTTCACAGCTTTTACAGATGCACTGTAAAAATGACATCTAGATCTATGTTGAGAAACAGTTCGAATAAAGTAGATGTGTTAGATCTGCACCACGTGTGCATGTTTTACTTTTTATGTCAATTTTAATAAATGTGAAGTGTGGAAATAAAATTATTTTATTCTAACCATTTTCATTCCAACAGAAATGTTGAATAAGTTGTCTTAACAGTGAGAGATTTGAGATCTTCTGAAGAGGTGAGTTATATTTTAAACCTGTGACTGATAAATGTCTCAGTATAATCTAAATAAATAAGCAACAGTTTAAAGCACACACAAAGTCTACAGGTAACCTGTAGGCCCAATTGTATCTTTTGGATTTGCATACATAATGCAGCCTTGTTTGTTTTGGGGTCTTTGAACAGACTCCTACTCTTTTTACACACACACAGGCTGGCTATCTTTTAATGCAGTATTAACATAATATCTCCCAATCTCATTATACACACACAGGCTGAGTTATAGACCTTTCTGAACAGGACAATATCTCTGCTATGGTGTTATAATGCAGCCAAAACATTGTAAACAAACAGAACCTATTCTGCAAATATACTATTGCTAGCAAACATAACGTTATTTTCAAATGAAAACCACGACTTACAAATACAAAATGCGATAGTTGTAAATTCATATGTCACTTTCAAGCAAATGCACAGCAACTTTCTAATACATCACACTACACGTACAAATACGTACGTACAAAAAATGTCCTTTGTGGATCATGTGACTTTTTGCACAATTTTAACAGGAGTGCTTTCTAAAGAGGCCAACATCATTTTTACCTTTAATCAACCTGGAAACATGGCACAATGAGTAATCTTGTGCACAGGTGAATTTTCTGTGATATGTTGGTGCTGCCCATAGATTAATTTTCTGGTGCACAATAATTAAAAAGATCAACACTGCTGGAACTCATAAGGAGCTTCAACAGACCAAAGCAGCTCTGCAGCACCATGAGAGAGAAAGGAAGGAAAAGAAGAACTTGGAAAATAAAGTTGATGAACCATACAAAATAAAAGTCCCTATAGACTGGCACATAGAGTGACACTGAACCAAAAAGAGAGAGACACATATCACAACATAGACAAATGTTTTCATTTTAGTGAAGTAATGAAGCCTAGCACTGTCTCCTGGTGGTCTTTAGCATGAAGGTCTTTAGAATGAATGTCTTTAGCATTATGCAGAGCCCAAATTGTTATTTGTCATGATTGTTTCATCTTCATCTCACAATGAATTTGCAATGTCTTTTTCCTATAGGTATTAATGCTATCCACTTTCCTCAACAGGTAAACTTTACCTACATAAACACATTTACCTGTGAGGAGTATGTCAGACTGCTGAAATCAGTAAACATGGAAAAGGAGAGAAGCTACAACTGCTTAGTGTGTGGAAAGAGTTTTACTAAACACAGTGATCTCCAGACACACCAGCGCATTCACACAGGAGAGAAGCCATATCACTGCTCAGAGTGTGAGAAGAGTTTTAGTAGACAGAGTCATCTCAATGAACATCAGCACATTCACACAGGAGAGAAGCCATATCACTGCTCAGAGTGTGGGAAGAGTTTTAGTAGACAGAGTTCTCTCAATGAACACCAGCACATTCACACAGGAGATAAGCCATATCACTGTTCAGAGTGCGGGAAGAGTTTTACTCATCGGAGTACTCTTCATCAGCACCAGCGCATTCACACAGGAGAGAAGCCATATCACTGCTCAGAGTGTGGGAAGAGTTTTACTACAGAGAGTAGTCTCAAGAAACACCAGTGCATTCACACAGGAGAGAAGCCATATCACTGCTCAGAGTGTGGGAAGAGTTTTACTACACAGAGGAGTCTTCAACTGCACCAGCACATTCACACAGGAGAGAAGCCATATCACTGCTCAGAGTGTGGGAAGAGTTTTACTACACAGAGAAATCTTCAACTGCATCAGCGTATTCACACAGGAGAGAAGCCATATCACTGCTCAGAGTGTGGGAAGAGTTTTACTACACAGAGTAATCTTCAACTGCACCAGCGCATTCACACAGGAGAGAAGCCATATCACTGCTCAGAGTGTGGGAAGAGTTTTACTACACAGAGAAATCTTCAACTGCACCAGCGCATTCACACAGGAGAGAAGCCATATCACTGCTCAGTGTGTGGGAAGAGTTTTACTACACAGAGAAATCTTCAACTGCACCAGCACATTCACACAGGAGAGAAGCCATATCACTGCTCAGAGTGTGGGAAGAGTTTTACTACACAGAGAAATCTTCAACTGCACCAGCGTATTCACACAGGAGAGAAGCCATATCACTGCTCAGAGTGTGGGAAGAGTTTTACTACACAGAGTAATCTCAACGAACACCAGCGCATTCACACAGGAGAGAAGCCATATCACTGCTCAGTGTGTGGGAAGAGTTTTACTCAACAGAGTAATCTTAAACGGCACCAGCGTATTCACACAGGAGAGAAGCCATATCACTGCTCAGAGTGTAGGAAGAGTTTTACTACACAGAGATATCTACAGCAACACCAGCACATTCACACATGATAGAAGCCATATCACTGCTCAAAGTGTACGAAAGACTGTCGCTCTATCTTGTTGTTTTATATAAGAAGTTTGTTCTCGTTGCGTTGCAGTACATTAGTCCGGGCTTGTAGAATGCGCATGTGCAGCGTCCGTTGGTCCTTACCGAAAGGATAGGAGAGAGAACTTTGTGCAGCGGTGTGTCTCATTTTCATCTAAAAGTTGTGTGCGTCAATACATAAAAAAGTGACTTCAATATTGTTAGTACTAATGTAGTACATGCTGCAACGAGTGTGATATATGTACTAGGTCGATGCGAGCCGTTATTATTTCGACCTGTGTTGTTAGCAACAACAATTAGCTAGCGAGCTAATTAGCATACCGGTGCGGGAGAAATTCTGTAGCCTTGTTAGCTCGTTACGAGCAATTGAGTAATTTACAGGTGTTCTGTTATATCATTCAGTTTATCTATACATGTTCGGTGATCTGTTAGATGTAACATTTTCATTCATTGGATTAATTTCCCTTTGTCACTGTACTAATTTGGAGGATGTGTTTGTTTGCTTAGCCTTGTAGTAATTGATTGAATGTACTATTAAAGTAATTCATCTGTTTTTCCTGGAATTACAGCCACACACATACAACCCTCTACACATATCGTCACGGGCATCTATCCCAATTCATGTCTGTATCATCCATCTCTCATCCAATCCAATATTCCATGTTCAATAAATAAAGGGTGGATAACCAAAATCTCTCTGAGTCCAGCTCTCTGACCGGAGCTTCCAACCTCCAACGTTCACCAGATCAGCACACACTAGAGCCAGTTACTCTTTCTCATGGTCCTTCGAGCCGGATCGGTGATAACTACAGGGGTTATGGATACACCATGCGAAGGCCCTCACGTACCTTCAGTGCAGCCACGTATCCAGCGAGAGAGATGTCCACCAGCCTACCTTGATGACTACGAAGTGGATTACCACCCAAAGCCAGCTGATGTACCCCATCCGCCGCATAGCCTCTCTCCCTCAGGCGGAACTAATCCTGGATCCCGAGGTAGTAAACCGATGTCACAGGTCAGTGCAAGCTCCACTCCAGGTCGCTCCATAACTGACGCCCTAAGCGATGTTCAAGCAGCCGAACTAGAAGAACATATTAAACGCCTGGAACTGACAGAGCTACATCGCCAGTTTGAGGAGGAGTGCCAAATAGAGGAACAGTGTCAGCTACTAGATAATCGGGCGCGTAAAGCCCTCTTTCAGAGAGAGGAATTGATTAGAGAAAAGGAGAGAGAGAGCCGTCATTTAGATGAGGAAGCTCACGCTGCGCATAGAAGTAAAGAGTTCCTGACCAAGCAGTCCATTCTTCGGAGATGACTGAAAGATGGAGATAGAGCTGGAGAAAGCACATCTCACTGCAGCATATCTTAAGGGGTCTTCTCAACCCTCACACGTTCGTGCGCCTACACCTGTAATTCAACCCATAGTAGCGGCTTTAGACACAATACAACCGAGCTGTGCTTACCCACACCACTCCACACCTAAGGAAGGCATAGCAGTGTTACCAGTACCCGTGAATTCTGTATTTCCTGCCGAAAGCTGTAAGACGAACCCTGCTAAACCGATACCTTTAGCAGTGATACAAGCGCCGTCACCTACTCAGCATAGGGACTCCTGTCCAGAAGCTGTCATCCAACCTGCAGGGAGGAATGAAACACATCGGGACTTTGCCTTATTGAAAATGGGTATGGATAACCTCATGGGTGCGCACTCTCATTTGACGGAGCCACTTAAGTACCAGGTGCTCCTAGACCATTTAAAATTGCCAAGCGCGTACAGACCAGCTCAATCTTATATGCATGATCCTACTCCATACACCACAGCTATGCAGACCCTACAGGATAAATATGGACAACCTCGTCAGCTAGTTCAGAGTGAACTGGGCGCTATACTGAACTCCCCTCCTGTCCGGATAGGCGACGCAGAATGCTTCGATAACTTCCCTCTATCTGTGCATTCATTAGTCGGTATGCTCCGCTCATTAGAAGGTGAGAACGGCTACGAACTAAGATGCGGTTCACATGTAGATAGACTCCTTAGCAAACTCCCTGTGAACTATCGTGATGGATTTGTAGAGTATTGTCTTAATCGTGGCATACTCCAAACTGGAACAGATAGAACTTACACCCTAAGTGAGTTCTCTGTGTGGCTACAACTCAAAGCACAAGCTAAGCGCTGTTACGGTTAGGGGTTCTGTGTTTTCTTTTTGTGTTGTCTGGCGTTGTATGTGGTCTGTTTCCAGGTTCACCAGAAGAGGGTGCAACACCGTAATTAACATCAGGTGCCGGTGATACAAGAAGATTGGATGACGGGTCCTTAAAAGCTTGTGTCGAACCAGAAACGGTACCCTGTGGTGTCTTGAGCAGTAGACTCCACTTGGTCATTGGGGACACTGAGCTGGGTTGCGGTGACCGTTATGAGATCGTTCGGACCGATGGTTATCCTTCGGGTTTATCTTAGATATATCGCTACGCGATTCGAGACGTATAATTAATAGACATACCTCGCTACGCGATTTGAGACATACTGCTAATACATACCGCTACGCGGTTTGAGACATACTGCTATTTAGCTTTGGTATATTTGATGTGTGCGCTGTATAGATTAGTGTGGGGTTATGTATCTACGGGGGATGCTTTTTGTTTTGTTTGTGTTAGTAGGGCTGGGCTGCTGATTTGTTTGGGGGGGATTTGTTTTTTCTCCTGTTTACGTTATAGGGAGTTGGGTAATGTTATTGTATTTTGTTTATTTCTTTGACAAGGTTAGTTAAGTTGATTTGTGGGAGGTAGTTTCTTTTCTTTATTATGTCCTTGTATCGTGGTGTATCGAAGGCTGAATTAAAGGACGACCTGTTCCGTCAGTTGGTGGAGAAAGGGATTATGGGTGAGCGAGAGAACGAGATGGCTGGGATTGTGGGCGATGTCAAAGTGGGTTCACCTGTGGCGGTTGAACTCCCTAGCGCTCTGCCCGAGTCTGTATCCACTAATGTTACAGATTCGGCCCTGGCACTTCGCTTGAAGGAGCTTGAGCTTCGTGCGTTGGAAATTCAGGCGGACAAGGAGGTGCAGTTAAAACAACTGGAACTTGAGGCTCATAGAGCCGGTACAATGCCACCCTATCCTCATATGTCCCCAATTCGAGGTTCAGGTGAGTCCATTGATTTCGATATCAGCAAACAAATACGGTTAGTCCCTAAGTTTCGAGAAACCGAAGTGGACACCTACTTCGATGCCTTTGAGATGCCTATCGAGAAGAGTTTGGTTTATGAGGAAGTTAAGGCGGCGGTGTTGAGAGCATACGAGTTGGTTCCGGAAGCCTACCGCCAACAATTTAGAAGCCGAACGAAAACCGCTGGTCAAACTTATGTTGAGTTTGCAAGGGACATCAGTGGCTTGTTCGATAAGTGGTGTAGAGCATGTGGGGCATCGTCTGTCGAACAGCTTAGAGACATGATTCTGTTAGAGAATTTCAAGAGCGGGTTGCCAGAGAAATTGGCAGTACATTTAAATGAGCAGAAGTATGAGGGGCTTTTTGAAGCTGCCACGGCAGCCGATGAGTATGTACTGACTCATAGAGTTGTTTTTCCTTCTGCGGTGCGCGCGGAGCGAGTTAGAAAACAGGCCTCTGGTACCATGCCTATGGCGGGTGAGAGTCATGATAAAAACACGGTACGAGAAAAAGGTTCTGAAAGCCGAGTGTGTTTTTATTATCGTAAACCTGGTCATGTTATTGCCGAGTGTCGAGTTTTGAAACGTAAGAATGCGCAGCCTTTTACTAAGGACGTTGCTTTGCTTGCGTCTGTTCCGTCGTCTGCCCTTGAGCAGTTAAAAGGGATTCCGGATAAGGCGTTTGCTCCGTTTTTAACCCAAGGAACTGTGTCTATACCTGGGCACTCGGAGAGTGAAACATCAGTAACCATATTGAGAGACACGGGAGCTGCGCAGTCCTTTGTTTTAAGGGGTCTCCTTCCTTTATCGGATGAAACGTATTGTGGGGCTGATCGTCTGATTCAGGGTATGGGTGCTGGTTATGTGTCTGTTCCGTTGCATTTCGTGTGTTCAGACCTTGTAACAGGTACATTTATGGTTGGAGTATGTGAGACGTTGCCTGTTGTCGGGGTTACGTTCATACTAGGTAACGACTTGGCAGGTGACAGAGTGCTTCCTGCCCCCGAAGTTGTGAGATTTACTGAATTGGCCGGTTTGAGTAAGATACCCGTCCAAGAGGATGTAGAGACACGGTCTGAGAAAATACTGTTTGGAGACTGGTCGTGACTGGGATGAGGGTGTTCCTTTGGTTCTATTTGCGGTGAGGGAGACCGTTCAGGAGTCTCTTGGCTTTAGTCCAGCCCAAATCGTTTTCGGACATACCGTTCGAGGACCGTTAAACCTTTTAAAAGAAAAGTGGTTAAACAGCGAGGTCTCTCCGGTGAGTCTTTTGAAGTATGTGAGTCGCTTTAAGGAACACTTGCAGGTTGCTTGTGAGCTGGCCAAGAGAGAACTGGCTAAGGTGCAAGGAAAAATGAAAAAGATATACGACAAACGAGTTGTTGAACGTTCATTCAATCCAGGGGATGAGGTGTTAGTGATGTTGCCTTCGGCTACATCGTTGGGAGCAAAATTCTCTGGGCCCTACCCGGTAGTATCCAGGTTGAGTGATACCAACTACGTGATCCAAACACCTGATCGGAGACGTAAAACCCGTGTATGTCACATCAACATGTTGAAGCGATATATTTCACGCTGTTCTCCGACAGTTGAGTTATTACCGGTTGCTGCTGTTGAAATCGTCTCTTCTCCAGGTGTGGATCCAGACGATGACGACATATCTCCTTCAGTACCTGTCTTAAATGCTCGCTTGCCGAACTCTGCCATCCTACAAAACCTGGATGAGTTTTTATCAGATCTTATAGCCGTTGAGCGAACGTCGGTAAAAGAATTAATTTTGCATTATCCTGGTCTGTTTTCAGATGTTCCTACCCAGACCTCTGAGATTGTTCATGATATCGAGGTGGGTGATCATCCTCCCATTAAGCAGCATGCGTATCGAGTTAGTCCTGCCAAGCGCGCATGTATGCAAACCGAGGTTAAGTATTTGGTTGAACATGGTTTAGCCATTGCGAGTTCTAGCTCTTGGAGTTCGCCCTGCATACTTATTCCTAAGCCTGATGGAACATCACACTTTTGTACTGATTACCGAAAGGTTAATGCAGTTACGCGTTCTGATGCTTTCCCGCTGCCTCGAGTGGATGACTGCATCGATAGAGTTGGTTCTGCATGTTATGTCAGTAAGTTAGACTTGTTAAAAGGATACTGGCAAGTTCCTTTGACACCTCGCGCTTCTGACATATCTGCTTTTGTTACTCCTGACGGATGTCTACAGTATACCGTTATGGCTTTTGGTATGAAAAACGCACCAGCAACCTTTCAAAGGCTGATGAGTCGCGTGTTAAGAGATATACCTGATTGCGAAGCATATTTAGACAATGTAGTGATGCATTCTAAGAGTTGGGACGAACATCTTCACACACTTGAGATGGTGTTTTCTCGTCTGCGAGCGGCATCTCTCACCTTAAATCTAGCCAAATGCGAGTTTGGTAAGGCTACCGTGACTTATTTGGGAAAACTCGTAGGTCTTGGGTGTGTACGACCTGTGGATGCAAAAAGGGGATGTTATCGAGAAATACCCAGTTCCCACTACTCAACGTGAGTTGAGACGTTTCTTAGGTATGGTGGGTTACTACCGGGGATTTTGCCGTAATTTCACTTCTGTTGTGTGTCCTCTTACTAATCTGCTGAGGAAGTCTGTCAAGTTTGTATGGACGTTAGACTGTCAACGTGCGTTTGAAAGTGTCAAAGCTTTGCTCTGTTGTTCACCCGTGCTTGCAGCTCCAGACTTTGAACGACCGTTTAAGTTAGAGGTGGACGCCAGTGGTGTTGGTGCTGGTGCTGTTTTGTTGCAGGAAGACGACTTGGGAATCGATCATCCGGTATCGTATTTCTCGAAGAAGTTTAATTCTTACCAGTCAAACTATTCGACTGTTGAAAAAGAGACCTTGGCCTTGTTACTGGCATTGAAACACTTTGAGGTTTACGTCGGGTCGAGCATGAAGCCTTTGTTGGTATACACCGATCATAATCCGATCGTGTTTTTAAACTGTATGTACAACTCGAACCAGAGACTCATGCGTTGGGCGTTGTTCTTACAAGAATTCAACCTGCACATACAGCATAAAAAGGGGACAGATAACGTAGTGGCAGATGCGTTGTCTAGGTTACCCTAACCCACCGTCTTCACTCTTAAGGGTGGGGGTGTTACGGTTAGGGGTTCTGTGTTTTCTTTTTGTGTTGTCTGGTGTTGTATGTGGTCTGTTTCCAGGTTCACCAGAAGAGGGCGCAACACCGTAATTAACATCAGGTGCCGGTGATACAAGAAGATTGGATGACGGGTCCTTAAAAGCTCGTGTCGAACCAGAAATGGTACCCTGTGGTGTCTTGAGCAGTAGACTCCACTTGGTCATTGGGGACACTGAGCTGGGTTGTGGTGACCGTTATGAGATCGTTCGGACCGATGGTTATCCTTCGGGTTTATCTTAGATATATCGCTATGCGATTCGAGACGTATAATTAATAGACATACTTCGCTACGCGATTTGAGACATACTGCTAATACATACCGCTATGCGGTTTGAGACATACTGCTATTTAGCTTTGGTATATTTGATGTGTGCACTGTATAGATTAGTGTGGGGTTATGTATCTACGGGGGATGCTTTTTGTTTTGTTTGTGTTAGTAGGGCTGGGCTGCTGATTTGTTTGGGGGTTGTTTTTTCTCCTGTTTACGTTATAGGGAGTTAGGTAATGTTATTGTATTTTGTTTGTTATTTCTTTGACTAGGTTAGTTAAGTTGATTTGTGGGAGGTAGTTTCTTTTGTTTATTATGTTGGCCTTGGCCCAGCCTGAAGTATTTGTGTTACCTCCATATTGTATATAATATATGGTCATTATCATTATAAATATATATATCTATATATACATGTTGGGAAAGCGCTACAAATAAATCAATGGCGAATAGCCAGTGAAACGCGGTTCAGTGTCGCCTGATATTTATATATATTTTTTTACTTTAGTTATGTTTATTTTTATGTTGCGGTCCGATCAGCGAGCCGGGGTCATCAGGGCCGTAACAGCGCATTTCTAGTCGAGCCGCTGCCTTATCCTCGGAACAAGTTACGTTGGTGAGAAAAACTAAGAAAGCCTCTAGTATGACCTCAACTGTCTACTATGGAGCGGATGAAGGTGCCTGTAGGAGGCCCAATAAACCCCCTGAACTTAAGGAAGCCTTCTCCAAGCATAAGGAGAAGCCAAAACCTTACTGCCCTTACTGCAATGCGAGAGAACACTATTTGAGTGTCTGTACTAAGTTCAAGCCACTGACTCCCAGCCAGATGGCTTAAAGACAAAGGCTGTTGGCGCTGTGGACGCAATCATAAACCGGACTCCTGCACGCTTAAGAAACCATGCAGCATCTGTAAGGGGCAGCACCTCACAATACTACATGAAGTGGTCTATCAGGAGCCTAACCAGGCTCTTATAGTCAACACTCCCACTGAGACAATCTACCTTGATCGTCCCAATCGACCACAGAGAGTCATGTTGAAAGTAGTCAAGGTTAACCTTCACAATGGCGGCCGTTCACTGGAAACATATACTGTACTGGATGATGGCTCCGAACGGACCCTTATACTTTCCCCTGCCGTTCAGCAAAAAAAAAAAGCCTGAGATCCTGGCATTAAGAACGGTTCGACATGATGTCGTAGATCTTCAAGGTGCCTCTGTGGCCTTCGACATATCACCTGCAAATGACTCAAGCAAGAGATTCAGAGTTCATCATGCCTTCACGGCAGATGAACTCGACCTCTCTGAGCATAGTCACCCTGTTAAAGCCCTAATGGGAAAATACCGACATCTACAGGATTTACCTCTTCAAACTCTAGATAGAGTATGTCCCCTAGTACTTATAGGTTCCGACTTCCCCCATCTGCTCCTCCCTACGCAACCAATAATCGCTGGTCCACCAGGAGCTCCGGTAGCGGTGTGTACACCCCTTGGGTGGACCCTTCAAGGACCTGCTAGCTTAATCCACCCGCCTGCAGGGGAGCAGAGGTGTCTTTTCACAGCACTTGCACCCCCTACCTCCGACCTCCTGCATCACGTAGAGAACCTGTGGCAAGTCGATACCCTGCCCTACATCAGAGGCAAGGTTAGACCAGCAGGCTCTAGCGCTACTAGAGAGCCAAACGACTTGAGTGAAAGTGGGTGGAGTTGAGAGGTATGCAACCCCACTGTTACGACGTAAGAATTCACCGCTACTTGGAGCACCTGAAACTGCCTGTCTTTCCTTACTACGTAGTACAGAACGACGATTAGCTAGAGATGTTGAGCGAGCCGAAGCTTACCACCAGGAGGTAAAGAAGTTAGCACAGGCCGGTTACATACAGAGAGTGGCCCCTGAGGAGGTAGACTCTAGAGAAGAGTCCTGGTTTCTACCGCACCATCTGGTGTATCACAACGGTAAGATGAGGCTGGTGTTCAACTGCTCGTTCCAGTATGGGGGCCAAAGCCTCAACAGTAATCTCCTGACTGGTCCTACCTTGGGACCCTCCTTGTTTGGCGTCCTCCTCCGGTTTCGAGAACACACTGTAGCCATAAGTGGGGATATTAGAGCGACGTAGTTCGGTACTACATGCAGCCCATTAGATTAGATTCAACTTTATTGTCACTGTGCAAGTACAAGTACGCGCCAATGAAATGTGGTTGGCATCTAACCAGAGTGCAATAGAAAACATTATTTACAGAAAGTGCCGTAGTGCTGATTCGTAAATATAAATGTACAATTGAATGTAATATAGAATATAATACAGAATATAATACAGTTATATGGTATATACAGTAATATAGTCTGTGCAATATACAGCAGAGCAGTACTATGACTTGGTTATAGGTATGTTAACAGTGCATAGGAGGTGCGGAGAAGGGTTGTGCAATGTTGTGTAACGTTTAAAGTGACTGTGCAGTGTTCATGAGGATAACCACTTCAGGAAAGAAACTCTTCCTTAGCCTGCTGGTGCGGGAACGGAGGTTCTGGTAACGCCTGCCAGATGGTAAGAGGCTGAAGAGTCTGTGGCTTGGATGGGTAACATCCTTGATGATGTTTCTCGCCCTGCCCAGGCAGCGCTTGCGGTGGATATCCTCCATTGTGGGTAGGTAAGTGCCAATGATGCGCTGCGCTGTTTTTACCACTCGCTGGAGTGCTGTGCGGTCTGCAGCGTGGCAGCTGCTGTACCAAACAGAGATGCAGTTGGTTAGTATGCTCTCGATGGTACAGCAGTAGAAGTTCACCAGGATCTTGGGAGCCAGGTGAGCTTTCTTGAGGCTGCGAAGAAAGTAGAGGTGCTGCCGTGCCTTTTTGATGAGGACAGAGGAGTTCAAGGACCAGGTGAGGTCATTGTAGATGTGGAGTCCGAGAAACTTGAAGCTGGACACCTGGTCCACTGCAGCTCCGCTGATGACGATGGGGGCGTGTGCTTGTTTCCTCGTCCGCCTGAAGTCTATGATGAGCTCCTTTGTTTTGTGTGTGTTGAGTGTCAGGTTGTTGTCATGGCACCATGAGGACAAGTGCTTGTAGGCTGTGTCATCATTGTCTGTGATCAGGCTTATCACTGTGGTGTCATCCGCGAACTTCACTATGGTGTTTGAACCATGAACCGGTACACAGTCATGGGTGAAGAGGGAGTACAGTATCGGGCTCAGAACACAGCCTTGTGGAACGCCAGTGTTTATGGTGATGTGTGGGGAGTGCAGGTTGCCTAGTTTAATGGACTCGAGTCTGTTGGTCAGAAAGTCAGAAATCCAATTACAAAGAGATGTGCTAATGCCCAGATGGTTGAGCTTGGTAATCAGCATGGATGGAATCACCGTGTTGAACGCCGAACTGAAATCGATAAAGAGCATTCTCACATATGAGTTCTGACAGTCCAGGTGGGTCAGTGCAGTGTGTAGTGCTGTGGAGATAGCGTCCTCAGTGGATCTTTTGCTGCGATATGCGAACTGGTGTGGGTCCAGTGTAGCAGGCAAGAGGGTCTTCAAGTGAGATAGAACTAGTCTTTCAAAGCACTTGGAAATGATTGGGGTGAGTACAACAGGTCAGAAGTCATTCAAGGCCGAGGCAGTTGAGTGTTTTGGCACTGGCACAATGGTGGCAGACTTGAAGATGGATGGGATGGTTGCTTGGGCCAGTGAGACATTGAAAATGTGCGCAAAGACACCTGAGAGTTCCTTGGCACAAGTTCGTAGGACATCTCTGGTCTTGAGCAAAGAGCGAACTTCTCTGTTCATCCATGGCCACTGATTGGGGAATATTATTGTCTTTTGTGATGTCACTCTGTCCACACATTTGTTGATGTGTTCCAGGACAGAGTTAGTATAGGTGTCCAGGTGGATGTGGGAATCAGTGGTGGCCCGGGCAGCGTACTCACTCCAGTCAGTGTGCTGGAACTGGTGCTGAAGGTAGGAGTCAGCCCCCTCCATCCAGATCTTTACAGTCCTGGTTGTTGGCTTGATCTTTTGGATGACTGGAGTGTATTTGGGAAGTAAGAACACAGAAATGTGGTCAGAGAGTCCGAGATGGGGGTGGGGTGTGGCTTAGTATGCATCAGCCACGTTTGTGTAGACTTTGTCCAGGGTCCAGGAAACATTCTGGAAAAATCTTGGCAATCCAGCTTTTAAATCAGAGTGGTTGAAGTCACCTGCCACAATAAAGGCTCCATTTGGGTGTATGGTTTGCAGTCTATTGATGGTAGCACAGAGGGCCTCTATGGCCGAGTTAGCATTAGCATCAGGAGGCACATAGACTGCAGCGGCGATAATGCAGCTAAACTCACAGGGCAGATAGAAGGGTCTGCATTTGATGAACAGGAACTCCAGGTCCGCAGAGCAGTGGGTCTCCACTATAGTAGAGTCTGTGCACCACGCTTTATTTACGTAGATACAGTTTCCACCGCAGCGGGTCTTCCCTGTGATCTCGTTTGACCGGTCAGCTCTGAACAACGCACGCCCCTCCAGTTCCACCAGGCTGTTCGCCACCTCGTTCTTTAGCCACGTTTCCGTGAAGAAGAATAAATTACAGTCCCTTAGCCATCTCTGTGTCCAGATCTTTAATTCATCCAACTTCCCCGTCAGTGAGCGAACATTGGCGAGAAAAACGCTCGGTAACGCCGGCCGGTGTGGATTTAGCCTTAGCTTAGCACGCAAACCTCCGCGCTTACCCCGTCTCTGTTTACGCCGGCGTCGGGCACTTCCAGTCGGCAGAGGTGTCTCGCTAGGTCCCGGTGTCCGGATCAGTTCTGGAGGAAGCTGGTTGAAGTCGAACTGATGTGTGAGTCCGATGTTTGTGCTGCGAATATTAATGTCCAAAAGTGTAGTTCGCGTGAGTGATTCGCGCGAAAAAACTGAAGAAAGTTAGGTAAATAAGTATTATACTGCTAATACGGGTAAGATGCCGAGCCTCGCGGTACAATCGCGACGCCATCTTGCGTAAAATGCATGCTGTGCCACTTATGCACTTCAGTACCATGTGAGAGAGCACAGAGAAGGCAACAAGGACATTGTGCAGTCAATAGAACGAGCCTTCTATGTGGACAACTGCCTCCAAAGTCGAGACCTTGTAGACTGGCTGCGTGGATTGTTGGCTCTGGGAGGGTTTGAGATAAGACAGTGGGCCAGCAATACTCCAGCTGTAGTAGAACATCTTCCAACTGAGGCTAGAGCTACCAATACAGAATTGTGGTTCTCCGAACAGTGTGGGGATCCTCAAGAGTCGACTCTTGGACTGCGCTGGAATTGTCTCACAGACTGCCTGGGTTACAGGCATAGACCCGTAGAGTATTCAGAGCCCACTCTCAGAAATGTATATAAAGTTCTAGCAACACAGTACGACCCCCTAGGGTACCTCATACCCTACACAACAAGAGCTAAAGTCCTGGTTCAAGATCACTGGAAGTCAGAAATAAACTGACATACCTAATGAGGGATTGCTAGAGAGATGGAGGGCATGGGAAGCCGAGCTCAAACATTTACCTTCAGTGCAGATTCCTCGATGCTACCATCCTCCCTGCGCAGAAAATGGCGGGTCTAGGATTGAAGCTCACATATTCGGTGACACTTCAGAACGAGCCTATGGTTCCGTGGGTTATCTTCGAACGCAGTGTATACAAGAACATGTACATGTGTCGTTCATTATGGCGAGATCTAGGGTGACTCCTCGCAAACAGATATCTATGCCGCGCTTAGAATTGTGTGCAGCACTCACTGGAGCACAGCTGATTAATGTTTTCCCAGGTGGAGATGGACTTGTCCGTACAGCAGAGGTGCAGGTCAAGGATCGGACCAGCATGGCTGGTCAGACTACCGGCATGGACAGATGATGAGGACAGTCCAAAGATTTAATGTTTCTTTAATGTACAGCATAAGGACAAATTTAACACTAAATTTGGGGGCGGGGGGCAGCATGGTGGTGTGGTGGTTAGCACTGTCGCCTCACAGCAAGGCAGTCTGGGTTCGATTCTCGGTCTGGGCTGCTCTGTGTGGAGTTTGCATGTTCTCCCTGTGCCTGCGTGGGTTTCCTCCAGGTACTCCGGTTTCCTCCCACAGTCCAAAGACATGCGTGTTAGGTTGATTGATCATGCTAAATTGCCCGTAGGTGTGAGTAAGTGCGTGTGTGTTGGCCATGCGGTGGACTAGCGGCCTGCCTATGGTGTACCCTGCCTTCGCCCGGAGATGTTGGGATTGGCTCCAGCCCCCCCGTGACCCCGACTAGCGGGATTAAGCGGTTCAGATAATGGATGGATGGATGGATTTGGGGGCGGCCATGTACGAAAGACTGTCGCTCTATCTTGTTGTTTTATATAAGAAGTTTGTTCTCGTTGCGTTGCAGTACATTAGTCCGGGCTTGTAGAATGCGCATGTACAGCGTCCGTTGGTCCTTACCGAAAGGATAGGAGAGATAACTTTGTGCAACGGTGTGTCTCATCTTCATCTAAAAGTTGTGTGCGTCAATACATAAAAAAGTGAGTTCAATATTGTTAGTACCAGAGGTGGGTAGAGTATTCAACAATTTTACTCAAGTAAAAGTACAGTTACTTGAACCAAATGTTACTCAAGTAAAAGTAAAAGTATGCATCCCAAAAAATTACTTGAGTAAAAGTTAAAAAGTACTTTGATTAAAAGCTACTAGTAGTAGTAAATGCATGAGTACTGTCTCGCATGAGAAATTGAATTACGGGAAACAATGACTTTTAATGATAAAAATAATTTATTATAAATAAATATTATGTATATAAACTATTTATTATAAATATTATGTATTTTTGTTTGTTCCTAATTATTAGGCCTGTGTAACTTTAATGTGTTCCACAAAGGCACTAACTGATGAGACTGTCAGCCAATACGTGTAGCTACAACTTGACACCAACTGAATCAATTTGTAGCAGACTTAATCATCATATATTGCTAGTGTATACACTCTATACACTGGTTTTTAGTATTGCACTGCGTTACATTTAATAATTACATCATACAAACGTTATGCCTCAGAGATATAGCATTACACAAAATTATACATACAGCAAACTTATCGCATCGTGTTTCCTCATATTTGATGTTGAGTTCTTGTAGGCTGAAATGTCCACACGTTTGCAGACACGATTGGCAGCGTGAGACACACGCATTTGACTGTCTTCACACGCTTACACGCCACACATCCGATTTCTCACGCCGAAAAAAATCTAGTTTATTTACCTCTGATCCATGATCTGATCGCTCTTTCTCACGCTGTACGCACGCACGAGAACATGGTTAGTTTTTTTCTATACTGTATTTACGAACAAAGTATCTAAGGTTCACGCTTCACAATGAAAACTGCTTTACGACAGACTTTTCAGTCTCTAACCCCGTCGTTAAGCGGGGACTCACTGTATATAGGAATATGCATTGAACGAATGTACACCGCCCAACCACCATAGTTCGAGGCACCGCGGTAAAGTTGGCTCAGCGTTTATGGTGGAAAATCTGTCTCATCAGATTTTGAATTTGAATATGAAGCACTGATTTTTTTTGCCCTTGAATTTGAAGCACTGAATTTTTTTGCCCTTGAATTTGAAGCACTGATTTTTATTTGCACTGAAATTATGCATCTGAATTTTGTTGCTTTTGAAAATTTAATGCTTGAATTTTCAAGAACTCGTTTTCACTTTTATTATTCATGGTTAATAAAATACAATGAAAAAAAATTCAAGCGTTAAAAAATTCAAAAGATATTTTTTCAAGCTTAAGCGCTTCAATGGCAAGACATCTTTCAAAATAAAAGTCATGGTGTACAACTTTTAAACATGTGCAACTGAACATGTGAACCTATAAACACTAATGTATCAAGTACATACACGGAGCAATTTCATGTGCATCTGGACTTGTGAAACACATCTCACATTTGTGAAAACACATCAAAGCTCAGATTTCCTGTTTTACCACTGGTAGATTAAATAAGCTTTTTACCAGTTTCACAAATATTAATTCCTTAGTAATAAAAACGTTTTTGTTTCCCTGCACAATATTTACCACATTAATAACCAGACTTCTGTGTTGACAAAGTTTTACCTGCTTTTGTGGGATAGTAGACTGTCTGGAGACTGATACAGTTATGTTTTACTGGACTGTCAGGGGACTGATACAGTTATGTTTTATTGGACTGTCAGGGGACTGATACAGTTATGTTTTAATGGACTGTCAGGGGACTGATACAGTTATGTTTTAATGGACTGTCAGGGGACTGATACAGTTATGTTTTAGGGGACTGTCAGGGAACTGATACAGTTATGTTTTAGTGGACTGTCAGGGGACTGATACAGTTATGTTTTACTGGACTGTCAGGGGACTGATACAGTTATGTTTTACTGGACTGTCAGGGGACTGATACAGTTATGTTTTAATGGACTGTCAGGGGACTGATACAGTTATGTTTTATTGGACTGTCAGGGGACTGATACAGTTATGTTTTATTGGACTGTCAGGGGACTGATACAGTTATGTTTTAGTGGACTGTCAGGGGACTGATACAGTTATGTTTTACTGGACTGTCAGGGGACTGATACAGTTATGTTTTAATGGACTGTCAGGGGACTGATACAGTTATGTTTTATTGGACTGTCAGGGGACTGATACAGTTATGTTTTAATGGACTGTCAGGGGACTGATACAGTTATGTTTTATTGGACTGTCAGGGGACTGATACAGTTATATTTTAATGGACTGTCAGGGGACTGATACAGTTATGTTTTAGGGGACTGTCAGGGAACTGATACAGTTATGTTTTAGTGGACTGTCAGGGGACTGATACAGTTATGTTTTACTGGACTGTCAGGGGACTGATACAGTTATGTTTTACTGGACTGTCAGGGGACTGATACAGTTATGTTTTAATGGACTGTCAGGGGACTGATACAGTTATGTTTTATTGGACTGTCAGGGGACTGATACAGTTATGTTTTAATGGACTGTCAGGGGACTGATACAGTTATGGTTTTGCATACCAGCTGAGGTGCAGAATACTTCCATCACCTTATTGTGTACTGTAAGGAACCATGTAAAGCATTAAATGGGCCTGAGGCCTCAGCATCAACCCACAGTCTTTGAGAGGTCATAGGTCATAGTTGGGTCAAAGCCTGCTTCAACTGCTTCCTACTAGCGTCATACTTAGGTCAAAGCTGATGAATGAAGGACAATTACATCATGACAATTCAGCTACCAGGTGTAAGAGAGGGAGGAGCTTGAAGGTAAGAGAAAGGGACATGAATGGAGGATTCACATCCAACTAGAGGTGTATTCAACTAAGGATTTTCATAGTCGAATCTGATTAATCAGATTTCCCCTTTAGTCGACTAATAGTTGAATTGGGTTTTTATCTAGAGAACCGTAAACTGGATCCCGTTCTCATTCAGCACTTTTTTCCACTTCAAAGTAAAAACCTAAGGCAAGGCAGGGCAAGGCAAGTTTATTTATATAGCACCTTTCATACACAACGGTCATTCAAAGTGCTTTACAAATGAAAAGAAAACACAGAAAAATGTAAAACAATAGATTTAAGAAATTAATCACATATATAAAGAAAAATATATAATAAAATAACATAGAATGTAAAAAGTACAGTAAATAAAATAATAAAAAGTAAATAAGATCTAAAGGGGGAGCAAAGATAAGAATAGTAAAAATAAAATGTTAGACTTAAACATAAAAAAAGAAACAAACACAATAAAATCTAAAATAGGAAGCATGATTAAAACAGTAGATTTAAAGTATGTTAAATTAATGAAGATAAAAGTGCCATTACAGAGTAAAGGTAATTAAACTGAGCTGAAGGCCTGCTCAAACATGAAGGTTTTCAGTCTGAATTTAAAGGTATCTAGTGTTGGGGCTCTTCTAATGCTCTCTGACAACCGGTTCCATTTCTGAACGGCGTAGTAGCTAAACGCCGCCTCTCCATGTTTAGTTTTTACCTTAGGCTGCACTAACTGACCAGTTCCTAATGATCTGAGAGTTCTGCTCGGCTCATATTGTTGGAGCACATCCAATAAATATACTGGTCCTACACCATTAAGACATTTATAGACCAGTAATAGTACCTTAAAGTCTATCCTGTAACATACGGGATCCAGTGTAAGGATTTAAGGATGGGAGTGATGTGCTCCCTTCTTTTACTCCTAGTGAGAACTCTGGCAGCTGCATTTTGAATCAGCTGAAGCTGTTTAATTGTCTTTTTTGGGAGTCCAGTTAGGAGCCCATTACAGTAATCAATCCTACTAGAAACAAAGGCGTGGATAAGTTTCTCCAGGTCTGCTTTAGCCATACAATCTCTGATTTTGTTTGTTTTTGAGGTGATAGAAAGCTGATTTGGTGACAGCTTTGACATGACTGCTAAAGGTGAGATCAGAGTCCATTAGTACACCAAGGTTACGTACTAGTTCTTTAGATTTTAGGCCTCTCGAATCTAGATAGGCAGCTAGTCTGTGTCTTTCATTGCTCTTCCCAAATAAAATAATCTCCGTTTTATCTTTATTTAACTGCAGAAAGTTGTGTTTCATCCACTTGTTTATGTGCTCAAGGCATTTACACAGTGAGTCTAGGGGACCGTAGTCGTTTGGGCAAAGAGCCATGTAGATCTGAGTGTCATCTGCATAGCTGTGGTAAGATATTCCATAAGTATGCATGATTTCACCCAGAGGAATCGTATATAAATTAAATAAGAGTGGCCCAAGAATTGAACCCTGGGGTACACCACAGGTCACTGGCACAGTCTCAGAAACATTACCCTCCATTTCCACAAAGAGGTTCCTTTCTTTAAGGTATGAACTGAACCATTTTAGGACAGTTCCTGAGAGTCCAACCCAGTTTTCAAGTCTATTTATGAGAATTTTGTGGTCAATGGTGTCAAAGGCAGCGCTGAGATCGAGCAGTAGAAGAACAGACATGTTTCCTGAGTCTGTATTTAGCCGAATGTCATTGATAACCCTAATTAGTGCAGTCTCAGTACTATGATTAGGTCTGAAGCCAGACTGAAATTGGTCTAGACAGCTATTTGTGGACAGAAAGTGCATAATTTGCTTGAAGACAATTTTTTCTATAATTTTTCCAATGAATGGTAGATTAGAAATTGGTCTATAATCAGGGACGGACTGGCCATCGGGCATACCGGGCATTTTCCCGGTGGGCCGACGTGCTATTTGGGCCGACAGTCCTGACACTTTTTTATCTATTTATATATTGGTCTGACCGGCCCATAAAACAAGTAGATCAGTGGGCCGATTCAGATGGAGGCAGGCTGATTGACACTGGGCTGGCAAATCACATTAACACACCTTTCGCGATGCTCCTGTTGCCTGCATAATGCATTTGGCAAAAAAAAGTCAGCGCGAGAGTTTACCGGTCCTTAAACACGCTGGTATGCAGCCCATTGGTTATTTTCTTTACTGACACAGAGCTGCACCAATCATATCATCAAACACCCCCTCCTCCATGCGCCGGTGCGTAGTGCAATCTAACGTTGATTAACATAACGTATGTGAGTATCTGAGATGGAGAAAAAGCGCAAAGGAGGTGCAGAGAAACTACGACAAAAAGAAGCTTGAACTTCAAGTAAACGCTGCCAAATGTATAAAAATTACTCAAATGTTTGCCACAGCAGGGCCTTCATCAGCTCCCGTGGCTGATGACAGTGGTGGCGGTGGCCAGTTTTTATGGAGGTGTTTAGAGACAATGTACAGAAATTAAAGGAAATTACACTTTTTAAAATGGTAATTTTGTTTATTGCCTGTGCCATATGCCAATGCTGCTGTGTGCCTCTTCACAAATCTTCATAAATCCAGTATTTTTAGGTGTATTTTTAAAGCCACCATTCAATTAAACTGAGTTACTGGGCAGTTTTCTGATTTTGTTATTAGGCCATTGATTGTTTAACTTGTAAGCCTAGGTTTAGCTACTTTTTCGCCTGGATGTGTTTGGGGGCATTTAGCCTAGCTGGCTAAAGAAAATGTAGGCTCTAATTAAAGAAAATCTTATTTTTTACAATGACAATTTTTTTTTTGCCAGTATTATGCCAATGCAGCTGTGTGTCTGTTTTTCTGATAAAACAGCAATAATTAATTCCTTATGTTGAGATAAAAAAAAACATAACAAAAAACCCAACCTCACCCCAGAGTCTGTATTCATGTTTTGATGAAATAGCATCCCCAGAAGACAAGAGTAGTGAGAGAGAGGAGAGAGTCGGAGAGAGAGAGGACTGTGTCAGTGAGGGAGAGGAGAGTGTCTGTGAAAGGGAGGAGAGAGTCGGTGAGAGTCAGGAGAGACACAGCGGGAGAGAGGAGAGCAGAGAGCAGGAGGACATAGATTACTTTGCCCGTCCAGAGCCTTCTGTGTTACAGAGCTTTTTGTCTCACCACCCACAACAAAATGCAAAAAATCCAGTGGTGCAAAGGGTATTCACCAGTAAAAATGAAACCAACAGGATGTGGCTAACATATTGTAAGAGACGTCACACATGATTTTGTTTTGTGTGTATTGCTTTTGGGAAGATCAGTGACACAAGCACATTTATTACTGGAATGTCTAATTGGAGGCATGTGCAACAGCGCACAGAAGAGCATGAAAAGAGTAGTGCACACCGAATCTGTGCCGAAGCTTTTTTACTAAGGAGCTCAAAAGCAGATATCAGCAGCATGTTTGCTGGTAATCAGCTGTTTGCTCATAGGGAACAGGTCAAAAAGAGACGCCGGGTATTGGAGCGTGTCGTGGATGTGGTAAAAGTGTTAGGTAAGAGAGGGTTGAGCTATAGGCATACAGAGAATGAGGCAGCCTACACACTGGATAATGACTCAATTGACCATGGGAACTTTTTGGAACTTATCCTTTTATTATGAAAATATGATGTCTGCCTAAAAGAGCACCTTGATGATTGTATTGAAAAGAGCAAAAAATTACATAAATCCAGTGGAACAAGAGGTCGAGGGTCTCTTATCACCCTGCTCTCCAAAACTACAGTCAATACAGTAATTGATACAATTGGGCACCTCATTCAAGACTGCATTTCAAAAGATGTGCAAAAAGCTGGAATGTTCTCCATTCAGCTGGACACAACACAGGACATAACTTTTCAAGATCAGTGTTCAATGCTATTAAGATATGTTACTGACACTGTGCACGAGGGGCTTGTTGCCTTAGTGAAATGTGAGGCATCTACTGGGCAATACTTTGTAAACTTGGTCTCAGATGTATTGGACCATCTGAAGCTGGATAAAGACATGTGCATAGGAAATGCCACAGATGGGGCGTCAAATATGCAAGGCCATTACAAAGGATTTTCAGCACTGATGACCTCTCTGTCACCCACTCATGTCCATGTCTGGTGCTATGCACATGTACTTAATCTGGTGATGTCCGATACAACACAAATTGTCATTGAAAGTGGATCACTATTCAGTCTACTGAATGACATTGCTGTATTCATCAAGGACTCATATCAAAGGGTTAATCTATGGGAGAACAAAGCACAAGATAAAAGCCACAGACGCCTCTCTCCAATTGGGGAAACAAGGTGGTGGTCCAAACATGATGCTCTCAAAAAAGTGTTTGGACATTTTGGGAAACCACAGAATGCTTTGTACACAGATGCACTCCTGACACTGGCAGCCATAGAAGACAAAGATCATGAAAAAGCAACTGTACGTGCCAAAGCTCGTGGATTTAAAGAGGGCCTCTTGAAATATGAGACCATATTAACAGCTCAGACATTCTTAAGAATATTTCAGCAAACAACACCTCTGTCTAAATACCTTCAGACAGAAGGCATGGATATCCTTTCGGCTCATAGTATGGTGATTGCCACACAAGAGGGCCTGAAAAGCATTGCCAGAGATTTTTAAAGTGTGAAAGAAGCTGCAGACACTTTTGTGCAATGGACAAATTACAATATTGAGAAAAGAGAGGAAGAAACTGATGTTGAAATTGAGAGTGCATTGCCCAAGAAAAGAGGAAGAAAAAAAAAAACAGAGCAGGAGAAATGGCTCAAGATGAGCCTCTAATGGATGCTGACAGAGCATTCAAAGTCAATGTCCACAATAGAATTCTGGACACTGCTCTTGATGCCATTCATAGAAGGTTTGTGACACATGGCATTCTTTTAGCTGATTTGGCATGGCTGGACCCCAAGAGCTTTGAACAGATCCGGAACACTACTCTACCCTAATTTATTAGCAATACGCTAACGGCAAAAACACACTGGTTCTAAGGGAGGGGGGACACTAACACGCATACAACACACATCCAGGGAAACGGGAGAACTGACCGCAGAGCTGTATGTGGTTGGAAAAAGTATCTAAAAAAGTACTTAATTAGAAATCGATTGGGCTTCAGCAAATGCTTAATTACTACGCAGTTCTAGCTAGCTAGGTAGCTAACGTTAGTCCGCATGCTAACACTGTATGTGGTTGGAAAAAGTATCTAAAAAAGTACTTAATTAGAAATCGATTGGGCTTCAGCAAATGCTTAATTACTACGCAGTTCTAGCTAGCTAGTTAGCTAACGTTTGTCCGCATGCTAACAGTTTGCCGACGTGAGGTAAAGTTAAATTCCAAACGGACAGTTAACGCGTAACGGTTAATTAACCGTTAATCGGTAGCTTGTCCTTGCCAACCACAACAGTATTAACACTAACATTACTAAACTCATAGCAAAGTTAAACACAACTTGTTGGCTTAGCTCTAGTTTTGATAACTACGTTTGGAAAATATGTTGAAATACGACCTAGTTCAAATTCAAACTCAACAAACACCACCAAGTTAGTTGTGTTAGCTTAGTAAAGATCCACATTTACTTCACTCAGTGAACGTTTGAAGTCCTCTAGATAAACGGTGAAACGCTGGGTCTTCATTTTAGTTTTGGTGCAGAAGGCGCCAAGAAAATCTTCTCTCGAGCATGCGCATTAGTTTCACCACTACCACTATTGCTCGCCCAACACAGTTTTTTACTTTGGACTTGACATGTTGACTGAGAACCATAATGCTCATTCACTGAACACAAAATATTAAGTTGAATGGTAAAAATGCAGCAGCTGATGGCACAACTCGTTTTTTGTTTTTGGAGTAACTATTTTTATGTTTCATGCTTTGCCCACATAAATTTTTATATTCACAGAACATAAGCAAACAAAGATTTTTTTACAGTGCATGAAGACATTTATGGGGAGGTAAATCACCTCCAAAAACATGAGATTTTACTAGCAAGTGGTAAACAACCATTCGTGGCGGCTCGTGGCGAAGAATGAGTCACGGGATCCTTGCTGCGACAGACGTCACTTTTATTTATAACAAAAAATGCGCTTATTTGCGCACGGAGAACACTCATACAACACAGTTATGTATAAACCATAGACATCGACGAGCACAGGACACTGCGCGAACGCACATTAAATAGACAGACCACATTAGCCCCACGTGATTACGAGATGAGTCACAAGTGAGACGAATTACCACAAGACATAACCATAACCACTTAGATCCACAGACGCAGACAATGCACGTGGACAACGTGAACACACGCCCAAAAGGGAGGGGCCGGGGTCCTCAACGTGACACAACCACAGTACTAACTGTAAACCCAGATAAGTAGACTACTTAAAAAAACGGAGGTAACTCGTTGCCTTAAATTTTTTAAGTAATGAAGCATTAGTTAAGTAAGTGAATTGGACTACGTTCAATGTACTTGAAGCTCCTAATGGAATGGAATAGAACATTTAAGCTGAATGTACTAATAACCAAGTTACAGTAACTAAAGATACTTAGTTTATACAACCATTTCCCACCCATTTATTTAACTCAGCTCATTTAGTAAGCATTACTACATCACTAATTCAACTAAATGGTGTATTCTAACAGAACAAACTTAACTTTTTTAGCTTCTGAAACTCAAAATATGTATTTCAATCAACAGAGCCATGTAAAATACATACAACTGCAGCATTACATTGATCCAAATTTTTATTTTATTGAACATATCATTTTTTTCAAAAACAAAAGAAAAAAACAGAAACAGAAAAAGCTGGATCTTACATTGCAAGCTGATTCTTGAGTGTTTGAAGTTTAGGTTTCAGATCCATCTTACTTTACCCAAGTTCAGAAGTATCTGCTGAAAAAAATCAAAAGTGTTCTTCATGTACTTTGGGTAATTGAGATGCGTAGGTAAGTCCAAAGACAATGTACATGGCTTGGGGCAGGCTCTCAACAGCCATCACAATGTTTCCCTCCAAGATGATTCCCACTGAGGTTGCATTGTGGTGAAGGGACTGCGTGTGTGGAGTGATGTTTTCCTGTTCATGGCAGAGGATCCCCACTGGAACATCACTGTACAAACCCCCCTCACCATACTGCAAGAAAGAATAGTGCACGAAATCACATCACCATGACAACATTGTGCTACAAACAGCCTCAATAGGTACAAAGCCCATGTCAGCCGTGTCCAGTGTCTGCCCACTGCAGCGACTGCTATAGAAAATCACTCAGGACAGGTGTGAGAGGCCTCCACAACTGATTTGGAGTGAACACAGGTCACAGTTTGCCTCCTCCAGAGAAGTTATTTTTAATAATAAATAAACTATTAACATGTGCACACCTTAAAATAATACGTATAGTAGGGAGAGAACAGTGGAGGTAGAGGATGGGGAAGCAAGGGGGGGGGGATGGAGGAGAGAAGGTAGAGAAGAATCAAAGTTGCATACAAAGCAGGCCTTGAAGAAGGCAGATGGATCATCACCGAGAATGATAGGAAGGCCCCTCAGAACAAGGCATCTGGCTTGTGTCACATCCGAAGCCTGGTGGATTGAGAGAGAGCAGAGAGGACATCACACACTTAACACAGGGTCCATGTGTTACCCTGTGTTACAAGCACATACTGGACCCCACCTGGTAACTCACACAGTGTTCTTGACATTATGCATACAGGTAGTTATTTGCCTACCTCATCTACAGATCAACTAGCAAAACCTGGCAAACTAATGTGATAGATGGTAATTAATTACTCTGACGGGACTGAGGAGTTAGTTTAGGCAACTCCATTACATATAGGCTACTAAATATCAAGGAAAAGAAAGCATCTGCAAACAGGATAGCTCACATTGTCAGTACATTTATTTACACATGTTCTACTAACCTTTGTTTGTTGCATCAGGTCAGCCAAAACCTGCCCTGTGAGCCCCCTCTTTGCTTTGAAGATTTCCATGAGCCTAGGACTGTGATGGTCAAGGGCCTCATAGAACTCCAGTCTCAGGCTCTTACCAGCCACCCTGCTGAACTCCAGACACACCTGAAACATGTAAAAATACAACATGTACATGTTCAAATGAGTTGAAGTGACCACGAGCAGTGACAGGACGACAGCACCAGCGCCCCAGTCTACCATAAAACCCTTCATCTATGAATCCCTGGATCTGTACCTTTATCTAAGGGGGGATGTTAATTATCAAACGCTAAACCAAATAGGTGGGTTTTCAACCTAGACTTAAAGATTGTGACTGTGTCAGAGTCCCGTATGCAATTTGGGAGGTTGTTCCAAAGCTGGGGGGCCTTATAAGAAAAGGCTCTTCCCCCTGCTGTTACCTTATTAATTTGTGGAACTAATAAAAGACCAGCACCCTGTGATCTTAGTTGACGTGGGGGTTAATAGTAGGAAATAAGTTCCTGGAGGTATTCAGGAGCAAGCCCGTGTAGTGCTTTATATGTTAATAATAGAATTTTAAAATCAATACGAAATTTAACTGGGAGCCAATGCAGGGCTGATAGGACTGGTCTAATATGCTGAAATTTTCTAGTTCTGGTCAGAACTCTGGCTGCGGCATTTTGAACTATTTGAAGTTTATTTAGATTCCTATTTGAACATCCTGACAGTAGTGAATTGCAGTAGTCTAATCTAGAGCTAACAAAGGCGTGCACCAATTTTTCTGCATCATCCTGTGATAGATAATGCATCTCTTAATTTGGCAATGTTGCGGAAATGTAGAAATGCTATCCTAGTAGTATTATCTATGTATTTATCAAATGATAGGTTGGAGTCGAGTATGACGCCTAGGTTTTTGGCTACTGTGCCAGGTGTAATGGGATAGTCTGCAAGATTAAGCATTACATTTGGAATTTTTTGTCTTGCGGCCTTAGGGCCCACAAGGAGAACTTCTGTTTTGTCCTCATTTAGTTGGAGGAAGTTTAGAGACATCCAGCATTTAATATCTCTTACACAGGCCTCAATTTTTCCTAAACTGGGTTTGTCATCAGGTTTGGCTGATATGTAAAGTTGAGTGTCATCTGCATAGCAGTGAAAATTGACACCATGTTTGTTTATAACTGTGCCCAATGGTAGCATATATAATGTAAATAATAGTGGTCCTAAGATGGAGCATTGCGGGACCCCATATTTAACTATTGTACGTTTGGATGGAATATTATTGACCTCTACAAACTGATAGCGATTTGTTAAGTAAGAATAAAACCATGAAAGGGCTGTTCCAGAGACTCCAACCCAGCGTTCTAACCTTTCTAGCAAGATCCTATGATCAATTGTGTCGAATGCACTAAGATCAAGAAGCATGTGTGTATTAATGTGTGTATCGAACGAGAGATCTGGGTCTATTGTAACACCTAAGTTATTTACCTCTGCACTGGGGGTTATAGTAAAGGAATGTAGATTCAATGCTACATTATGTATCCTGTCTCTCGCTGCCCTAGACCCAACTATTATTAGCTCTGTTTTATCTGGATTCCAGCGCAGGCTGGAAATTGCTGAAGACATGTTGAGCAGTTCAGGTAATGCTAGACATTCAAATGGCTTCAGTTCACTGGTGCACAATCACGATTAAGCTCATTTACAAATGTGTTAAGTACATTTTCTCCAAAATTACTAATTTCAGACAGACTGGATGATTTATGTCACGTGTGCACGGAAGTCATGTCCTTCTTACACAGAGTGGGTAAGTACTTGAATGTTTGTAATTCATAAGCTTATGTCTGTCTATAAATAACACTGGCTGACAGATTTTTTTAACTGTATAGATACAGTGAAGTCTTTACAACTGCTGGTTCCACCAGAAATGTCTCGCAATGAATCATGATGAATGGGAGACATTTGATCAAAGTGGACATGACTGGCACTGTCCACACTGCACTGCGTGTGAATAAATATGGCAGACCAAAACTGTAAATCTATCTGTCTGTCTGTCATCACAGTGAAACAAATAAAAATGTTCAAGTTAACAGGACATGTACTGCTATATGTATGCACTCAAAGACAGGACTGAAACGAGTCTTGATCACATGGGTGGACAAGTCAAGTCTCGATTCAAGATGGAGCTGCGGATGGCAGCCTCGGTGAGAGCTCTGTACGTTTTGTGCTTGTTTTTGTTGTTTTTTGTTTGGTATTGCACGTAAACACAGTCAGTTGGAGTAGAGAGCAGTTATTGTCCATCAGAGACAGTGCTCCATCAACTTTAATTCCAGAGTGTATTGGAATACCTTCAGATTTTTTGGAAATCTTGACTGCTCAGTTTGGCCGGAGCGCTCGTGCGCTTAAGATATCGGGGTTTTCGCACACCGTTACCATCATTATTCCTCTCTAATTTACGATCCCTGCACAACAAACTGGACAAACTGCTTCTCGTTAATCAAACCAACTAGGACTTTTCTAATGCATCTGCTCTCTGTTTCACAGAGACCTGGACCTCTGAACTGTGCCCGAACAGCGCGCTGCACCTTCCCGGCTTCTGCACAGAGCGGACAGAAATGCGGAGCTTAGCGGCAAAAGCAGAGGAGGAATCTGCTTTTAAATTAATGAACGTTGGTGTAAAGACTAGTGATGGGAAGATGATACCTCAAGGAGTGTATCGACACACTACACAAACTGTGTTGACACAGTATTGACACTGTGTTGGTCACTCAATAGTGACCCCTGCAGTATTTATAATATCATTGCAGGTAAACAAAATAAAGTTGAAAAAGCATCCTGAAAACACATCAACTCGTGAAATATTTAATCGACATTCGTTTACTTAAAATATGATCTCATTATTTTATAATTTCATTTGCTCATTTTTTTTAGTCCAAAATTTGCTTAAAACCTTGTGTAAATGCTAAACCAACTCTGCAAAGTATAGCAAATTTGTCTAATAAAATTCAGCTAAAATGTGCAACTTATGTAAGGATTTTCATTAATGAAAAAGAAAAATAATATAAAACACAAAAAATGACAAGAAATTCATTCATTTATGTATTTTTATTGAGGAACAAAAGTGTGAAGTGTGTTGGGTCCAAGGCGATTTCTCCTCTTAGATACAAGTTCTCCTGCCTTAGAAAAAACTCTTTCACAGGGTACAGACGAAGATGGTGTGCATAAATATCTAAGTGCGATGGAGAGAGGCTGACAGTCTTTGATGATCATGTTGATCACAGCCTCATCCACAGCTTGCTTGTTAGGAAATGTAATTTTTTTTGCCTTATTAAAGTACTGACAAGTTTACAAACAATATTACATAGTTACACAAAGCATTTTGTGTGTAATAAACAATTTTAGATTAAAACATTTTAATTTTATTTGAGAATTTTAACACACCTGTGCTACTCTCACCAGTATGTGCTGATTCTTCATTGTCATGCCGAGCTCTATAATGCCTCAGGATTGATGAAGTGCTCTTATTGATGTAAGACAGCTCCATGGAGCAGAGTCGACACTTCACCTACAATAAAATAAAATCAAAAGTGACTTTATCTGAATACAATTAAAAACCCTTACCAGAAAAGAGTACAAACATATTTAATAAAAAATAATGTCCAAAGGAGAAACAATACCTTATTTGGCGTCAAAAGATCAAAATGATTCCAGACAGTGGAAAATTTTCTTGTTAGATCCGTGAGGGCAAAAATACAAAATCTAAAAGTAACAGTAAAACTCCATCCAACAAACCCGCGACATGCCGATACAGTTTGTTTCCTTATAAACACAATTTGGCGCGGCACAGCCAAACGATACGCTTCTTGTATCGGTCACGTGATTTTTGTTTAAAGCAATACACGCACCGATACGGGGTTTCACTCGTGCGCTCGGCACAGTGTTCTTCTAGAGACTCTAGTCATCAACTGTAAACTGTTTTACTCTGTCAGAGTTTTCTTCTTTCATTCTGGTTGGCGTTTACATCCCGCTGGGTGCGCGCACGGGCGAAGTGCAAAAACAGCTTTCCAAACAGTTAATGAAAGTAGAAAGGAAGTATGCGGACTCACAACTCATCATTCTGGGGGACTTCAACAGCGCTAATCTCTCTAAAGAAATGCCAAAATACCGACAGCATGTTTCCTGTGCCACGAGAGATGGGAATATTTTGGATCACTGTTACACCACTATTAAAAATGCCTACCGTGCTGTGACACGCGCAGCTCTTGGTCATTCCGAACACACACTTCTCCACTTCATACCTACATATAGGCAAACACTTAAAACTAACAAACCTGTCATAACTACAGTGAAGAAGTGGACCAGTGACGATATATGGCGCATTTCCACACGGGCCTGCTTGGCGCGGTACGGTTCGATACGGATCGATTCGCAACGGAGCGGTATAGTCGCGTTGTGTTTCCATTACAATGGTGGACCACCACAATGTGGTGTCGCTGTTGACGCGCGGGTTGTAGTGTCGCGACATCATTTGTATGTGACCACAACACCGTACAACAATGGACGAGATGGCGATGGAAGGACTCGTGTACCTTGTGCTAGGGTTATGGCTTTTATTCCGGAAACGTGCAAATGAAGCGAGCAAGAGAAGGTTGCAGTTTGCGAGACGCACGACACAAGAAAAGGAGCGGAGACTCCTTGAGACCATACAGCAGTATCAGGCCGAGGACGTCAGGAGAGGGAGAAAAAGACGCAGGCTGGTAAGCTAAGCTAACGCCAGTTAACATCAGTCTTTCTCCCCGAGATAAATGTGTAAAGCGTGTAAAGCTAACGCAGTAAAAAATGCATTCTGTGTGTGTGCGTTACAGATGGCTTTGTTGTTGGCTAATAGCCGTCGCAAACCCTCAGTGTGGATATTCCGACGAGCGTCTCAGTGGTGGGACGTTATTGTTCCTGAGTTCACGTGCACACAGTGGCTACAGAACTTCAGGATGTCCCGAGAAGCGTTTGACTCCCTCAGCAACAAATTGCGTCCAGCCCTGGAGCGATAAGACACAACTTTTCGAGAGTGTGTGCCCATACCCGTGGGGGTACCCATCATTGCCCCACGACTAGGGTTGTCCCGATCCGATATTTGGATCGGATCGGCCGCCGATATTAGCAAAAAATGCGTATTGGTATCGGATCGGCAGACACGAGAAAATGCCGATCCAGACTCCCGATCCAGTTTTTTTAAGTCCGATCCCGGTTTTCCTGCGCACCCATTTAGATAATCCATTCCAGTTTTTGCTAGTGAGAGTAAAATCCGGTCCGCATTTTCCAGCATACCTTCAGCACACGAGCGTAGTTTCTGCCCCAATTTAGCTCCGTGGCATCTCGGACCGCCGTGTAAATTTGAAGTTATCGGTCAGTTGTGTGGGATTATTTTACCTTAAAGGATGACAAAGACGAAGAGGTAGAGTGCAACATATGCCACAGTAAAGTCAAGCGTTGTGGTAAAGCTGTAAGAACTTTTAATACCACCAATCTAATCAAGCATTTAGCGAAATACCACCATAAACAACATGACGAGTTTCTAATGAAAACCGAAGACAAAAAGAAAGGTCCTACACAACTAACACTGGCAGAAACGTTTGAATTGAAGGGAGTGTATAGATGGGGATGGAGCAGCAAAGTGTGGAGTAGAAGGCATTTTGCTTTTAATTAGTTTACAATATGTGCACGGATTTTTTTTAAGCTTTGGTTTACACTTGTTCAAGAGCACTGATGGATGTTAATGTTAATGTTAATAATAGACTATTTTCCACTCAGGTTGTGTGTTTTTTTTTTTAAATATAATTTACAATATTATTTGCACTTGTGGCTTTTTAATCCTTGGTTTACTGATGCTATTTCTGTTTGTTATTTAATATTTTGTCTATTTTGAGTTTATTAATTGCTAAATAAACAGGTCAGTTTCTCCTTACCAACCATTGTGTATTATTCAAACACACCTAATTCAGCTGGCTACTTGTTATCAAGAGTAAAACGCTTTTCAACATGAGTTTGACAACAAAGTAAGTTGGCTAAATAACTTTAAACTTTAATACATGCTCGGATAGGCCGGTATCGGTATCGGCCGATATCGGTATCGGATCGGAAGTGCAAATAAATATCGGTATCGGATCGGAAGTTCAAAAAGCTGGATCGGGACATCCCTACCCACGACTGTGTCACACCGACTACTTCAACCGCAAAGGCTGGCACTCAATAATCCTCCAAGGTGTAGTCGACGGAAAGGGCCTCTTCTGGAATGTAATGGCTGGACTGCCCGGGAGTATGCATGATGCCAGTGCCATGCCCGCTGGCTATTACATCCTTGGAGACTCTGCCTACCCCTTACAAAAGTGGCTTTTGAAGCCATTTCAGGACACCGGAAACCTTACAAAAGAGCAGCAGATCTTCAATCAACATATCAGTCGCACACGTGTTGTTGTTGAGAGTGCTTTTGGCAGACTTAAGGGTAGGTGGCGCTGCCTTCTGAAAAGGAATGACTGTGACATCCAACTTGTGAAATCAATGGTGTTGGTATGCTGCGCTCTGCATAATTTGTGTGAAAGTTATGGAGAGACATATGACACTACATGGGATGTGCCAGCTACTGCTGCACAGCAGCCAGTGGCAGCAATGGCAGAGGGTGTGGAGGGGTGTTATGGTAGAGATGCTCGCAATGCACTGATGCAATATATCTGTCATAACAGTTGCAACAGTTAAATTGTTGCCATTGCCTGTGTCACGTACACAAAGCAATAAAGCTGTGATTGTCAAATTCATTATCCGCTGCTAATTATGTTAAGACAATTAAAAGAACATGATGCCCCTTAACACATACCATTACTGTATCTTATTTATCTTTATCTTCATTATTGTATGTGGTTGCTCTAATTATTGGTAATAATTTGGTATTACTCAAACAGGCTGAACAACTCCCTGCATAAAAAGCATCAGTCGTACAATCAAATGAAATCAAACTTTATTATGAAATATAGATATTTAAAGTACAAAATATGTAAATAATATAGTTATAGTTAAAAAAAAGTGCAAAAAGCAAATTACCAAAAAATAACATATAGCTTTATATGAAATAAATATTTATAGTACTACAAGCAACATTTTGTGTGCTTTTACTGGTGTCTGTCTCGCATGGTGTTCACAAGTTCGCCAAGCACCCCGAGGAAAGCCCGGTTGAAGGAAACATTTTCCGCCAACTCCACTCTCCTCAGCTCGGCTTCTTGTTCACGGGCCTCACGACAATCACGGAGCAGCAGCTGGATGTGCTCCTCACGCTGCTCGTGCATCCGCACATCCTGTGCCTGCATCTCCAGAAGATGTGTGCCGATATCCAGGTCCGTCTGGGTCCTTTGTCGCTTGCCTTGACAAAAAAAGAGGGTAATGGGAGTTGATTAGTAAAACAGAAATGCACTCGGTACTCATGCTACTCCGGTGCTTCACATGTTTTTTTGTGTTCCTCACCTTTATTGGGCTGCCTGACAGGCGTTTGAGATCCAGCCGGTGTAGAGACCGCTGGTTTCGTGTATGACACGGATGATACGGGGGAGGCGGGAGGTTCCAAAGAGGCGCTTGCCTCGTCAGTGGAAGGGGAATCTTGAACGTAAAAAAGAACAAATATTAAACACAAGCATTCCCGTGAAAGCAACAACAATATAGCGTAACTGCACAAAATGTGTAGCACGTCATCGCTGCTCATGCTTTGTTTATGGCTACAGCTAACTAGCAACTAGCAAGGCTCCATGCTGTGGCTAAGAGCTAGCTATTGTACAGTAGTGACGGTGGTAACATTAACTACAAACACAGCTCTAAATTCCTGTGTTTACAATAGATGCGTTCATATTATGTTCATATTACATCTTTTACGAGCCTAGTAAAACTGTGAAATCACAATACACTCACCATTCTCCGTGGCCTCCAGCACCGACATTGCTGTGTCCAGCACGTTTTCTCTTCCGTTACTGGCTGGTCGGTGACCGTATGGCATCCATTTGCTTGAACCATTTCCAGTCTTTGCGGTTTGCTCCGCTGCATCCGTTATGGTCCTTCACCGCCTGGTAATCGCTTTTAAGCTTTTTTAGCTTGGACCGGCACTGCAGAACGGACCGCTGGTAGCCATGAGTGGCCATTAGCGCAGAAACCTCATTAAAAACCTTTAAATTTCTAGTGGCCCCGTCCAGTTCGCCTTGGATTTTTTGATCGTTGATTATTAACAGAAAGGTTTGTACCTCGGCGTTTGACCAGGGAACAGACTTTTGGTCCTCCATTCTTCTCTCCTTGGGTTTCAAAAATGGCTGAGGAGTCGATAGCGGAGGAGTCGTTCTCCTGTGACGCAACCTGTGACGACACTCCCTGGCCAATCAGTGTCATGCTCTTCCTCCACGTCACAGAAGTGTACCGCTTTGGAACGGTTAGAACCTCGAGCAAGTAGGTACGAAAAAAGTACCTGAAGGTATCGGCACACTTGTACCTGGTACTAATAGAAACACTCACAAACCGTCGCGAATCGAACCGTACCGCGCCAAGCAGGTCCTAGTGGAAATGCGCCAATAGAGAAGCTACAGGGCTGCTTTGAGTCTACTGACTGGTCTTTGAAGAGGCAACAGGGAGCTTAGACAAATACACATCATACACATCAGACACTGTGTAACATCTTACATCAGTTTCTGTGAAGACAGCTGCATCTCAACCTTAACACGGGTGAAATTCAGCAACAACAAACCATGGTTCTCATCCGAACTCAAACAACTTCATAAGGAGAAGGAGGCTGCATTTACAAGTGGGAACAGAACTCTCTTTCGAGAGGCCAAATACAGGCTGGAGAAAGGTGTTAAAGCAGCAAAGAATGATTATTCAGCAAGGCTGAAAAACCAGTTTGCTGCCAACGACTCATCTTCAGTCTGGAAAGGCCTCCAAGAAATTACCAATTACAAGGTGAGAACATCCCCTCTCTTGAATGACTGTCAACTCTCCAACGACCTGAATGAGTTCTACTGCAGATTTGAACACACAAAAGGAACTGTTAGAACTGCTACTTTCAGCAATCAAACCTACTCCCCCACACTGACTCTCTCACCAAACTGTTACAGCTGTCAGTGCCTGATCCTATATGCTGCTGGATCATGAATTTTCTGACAAACAGGACACAGCAGGTGCGTCTTGGTAAACACACATCAGACATCCGAACCACAAGTATAGGAGTACCGCAAGGTTGCGTCCTCTCACCTCTCCTATTCAGTTTGTACACAAAAGACTGCGTCTCCAAAGAACAGTCCGTAAAAATCCTCAAGTTTGCAGATGACACCACTGTGATCAGCCTCATAAACAACAGCGATGAGTCTGCCTACAGACATGAGGTTGATCAGCTGATCTCCTGGTGCAACAGTAACCACCTGCTGCTGAACACAGCAGAGACGGTGGAGATGGTGATAGACGATTGTCAATGGCTCCGAGGTCTCCATGGTGGAGTCACTTAAGTTCCTGGGTTCTTGGGTACCACCATATCCAGAGACCTGAAGTGGGAGAGGAACACAGTGACCATTGCCAAGAAAGCTCAGCAAAGACTGTACTTTCGGAGATAGCTGAAGAAATTCAACCTCCCGCAGAATCTGATGGTACAGTTCTACACAGCGATCATCGAAGCTGTACTGACTTCATCCATAACCATCTGGTTTATGCAGACTGCAGCGCATAGTCAGGACAGCGGAGAAGATCATTGGTTGCAGCCTGTGGACATCTACCACAGCAAGGTCAATAGATGGACACAAAAAATAACTTCTGACCCCTCTCATCCTGGACATCACATCTTCCAACCACTCCCCTCTGGCAGAAGATTCAGGGCCATCAAAACCAGCACAACCAGGCACGCAAACAGCTTTTTCTCCAGAGCTGTTGCACTCAGCAACAGAACCAGCCCCTCTGCACATTAAACCCTTTATGCCACTTAGTTCTTCTTTACCTACCTCAATGGACATGATGACATTTCTGTCAAACAGCATTTGTGCAAAGACAGAGGCGGCCGGAGGCAAGGGTTTCAACTGAGGAAGTTTATTATCCATAAGCGTAATAGAAAAGGCAATCAAAAATAGCACTGCAAACAGCCAGTGTTGGCACCACTCTAAGTAATAAATGAGCACGCAAAAGGTAGCAGCAGCGGAGAGAGGTCCAGTGTGGAACATCCAGCGGGCCAATGTGCAGCACTGGACCGAACGACCTGCGGGAATAAAAAGGGTGCACAACATAATGGGGTACTGACGGTAGCGTAGGCCAAAATAAGAACAAGTTGCGACAGCTCCAATTTCCGTGTTTTTTTTTTTTTGGTAAATCCAAGTCAAGTTGAAAAAGAGCATAGCCCCTGGTAAGTAGTTAACTGGATAGAATACAGCTGCATGCAAAAAAATATATATCAAATATATATCAAAAGTAAAGAAATTGAACAGGTAATAAATAACAACCATGAGATACAAGATAGTTAACATGGCTTATGTCACGGTACGGCAGCCCCCTACCGGTCGCGTCCATCCACAGCGGTTGTTGTTGTTTGTATTGTTGCATTGTGTGCATCCCTCAGGGGGGCGGAGCCCGTGATCCGTCTCATCTGAGGGTCGTTTGTTTGTCTATATATGTCTTGTCTTTGTACCAGTTGACCGCTGGTCATTATATCCTCCATTTGGATCACGTCACGGGTTTTTGGTTTGCGCACTTTTCTATTAAACCATCCTTTTTCCCCTGAGACTTGGTGTGATCGCTTCCATTTTGTTTCGCTCACCCTGCCCGTCATAGCTTATTACATTGAATTTGGCAATAGAATAAAAAATAATAAATTAATAAATTCGGTGTCGTCAGTATATGATGTCTCAACCAAATGAAAATGCTGCTGTGTGTTTCATACAACACGTGCTTCATATTCAAATTCAAAATCTGAGGAGAGATTTTCTTCCAACGCTGAGCCAACTTTACCGCGGTGCCTCAAACTATGGTGGTCGGGCGGTATACATTTGTTCAATGCATATTCCTACAGTGAGTCCCCTCTTAACGACGGGGTTAGAAACTGAAAAGTCTGTCGTAAAGCAGTTTTCGTTGTGAAGCATGACCCTAAATGTAGATACACTTTGATCGTAAATACAGTATAATAAAAAACTAACCATGTTCTCGTGTGTGCATACAGTGTGAGAAAGAGCGATCGCGTTACCGAGATGGGCTGCGGTGGAGGCTGCGCTGCCTCAGCTTATCGTACACAACACTCGACAACACTCCTCAGCACTCTATAACACACCACAACACTCCACTACACTACACTCCACTGTGCTGCCACTGCTCCTCCATGCACAGACTTTAATTTTTTATTTTGGGTGGTCTTAACGCCGGTCCGGTCAGTTTCTTTAAATAGATCAAAGTCAATGTAGGTGTATCAACTGGGAGAGAGAGAGCTGAATGCAAGTGCGGACTGAACAATGATTTAATACCAAAACTAATACATATACACAGAGCACACAGAACATACACCAAACATAATCAAACACCTAACATATGAACCAAACAACAACAGAAATAACTGGGTGGACAAGGCTAAAGAAAAGGAAAGACATCAACATTCAAAATCACTAGAGAAACCAGTCACACAAAGTACATCTAACAGAGAATGCAAAATACAAGTAGTACATACAGACTAGTATTACAGACACAAAAAACCAAGATACCAAATAGCATACAAGCAAGAGGTACTTACAATAACAGACCACACAAGAGACTAAACACAACTTAAATACACTAACCAAACAAGGGACTCAACAAGACCCACCAGACAGCTATAACGAGGAGCAGAGAACAAGGCAGGGGAGTGAAATCAGACACAACTAGGAATTTCAAAATAAAAGACACAAACACAGAAAACATGACTGACCGGAGGGAGGCGGGACTGACAGTAGGCTAGTGGAGACATAGCCAGGGGAAGTATCATAATGCAATCACAATACAATGTAATTCATACTGTATAAATGCAAAGTGGTATTTATTTTCAGTGTATTATTTGCTAGCAAGTAATGTTTCGATTGTTATATGTTCAAGACATTCAAGCGTGATGTGAGTGTAACAAACTAAAGAAAAAACAAAACATTAAAAGGTCTGTTTGTGTGGTATTGCTTTTAATCTGTCTCTAGAGCTTTTACAGAGTTTCCAAATAGTCAAACAGCTAAAACATTTATGCACATTATGCACATCAGCTTTCATCACATATCAAAAACTAATTAAATTATTGAAACACATTGAAATTTCAGGCCTAATATTTTTACAAGAATCCAAAACACACAGTAACTTGTATGTTCACTTTGCAAGCAAGTGTAGTCCATGCTTTCTGTAGGTCACGGAATAGAGGTGATGCTGAGATTTTAAGGAGGGTGTCATGCCTAGCCCCGCCTCCCTGTCAATCATGTATCACTTTTTAGTGTGTTCAGTCACGCCCTGTGTTACTCCCCCTTCAGCTGTGTCTCATTTGTAATTTAGTTCTGCAATTTAATCGGTGTTGTTCAGTCTTTGTGGGTTATTGTAAGGTGATGGTTAATATAGTGAAACTTATTGTGAAAGTAAAAATGATGGTCATCGTTTGTGGTCTTGTGCAGTCTGTTGCGTTTTGGAAGTCAGATTTGGTTAATACAAAAATCTTTCGATATTTGTGTTTTGTTCATGGCTTCTCATGTCTGTAGATGTCCATTTGTGTAGTTTGTTATCAAAGTTTTAGTGTTCTGTTATATGTCAGGTTGCTGGTCGAGTCTGTTGTCTTTATGTCTAATGACACTCTTAGCTCCGTTAGTGTTATCATGCCTCATTGTGCTCGTGCTGTTCGAGTGTCTACTGTCAATTTGTGTGCAAACCCGTATGTTCAAAGTAAAAACCTGTTTGTTAAAAAACCAATCCCCTCAGAAACTGTGTCCGCTTCCTGATGGCGCAACACTGATTCACCACGTCACAGAATAATCCACCATTAAAGGACAGTGAGGGAGCCTTACGAGGTGAGACATTATCAGGAAGAGGATTACAGTTATCTTCCAATGCGTATGTTGTCTGAGGACTTGATTAAACAGGTTAAGGATGGTGAAACGATTGAGCTACCCTCTTCAAGCTGACGAGTGTCTGTGGCTGTACAATGCAGCTCCGACCTGCCAACAAGTGTCTACAGCAGGGGTCGGCAACCTTTGATACATGGAGTGCCAACTTTAACATTTGTAGTCAATGAATGTGCCACTATCAACAAATAAAATTGGAGAGGGGGGGTTGCGTACTGATGCTGTCTACATTCTGAACAGGGCTGCCCTCATTTTAGCCTAAATTACAGCACTTTTCAAACCTGGAACACAAAGCAACATTAAAATTCGTCAGGTAAATGTTCCTTCCTGTTTTTGAGGGGTGTTTCTTTATACTACCATGCACTACGGTCACTTGCGAAAGTATAATCCAAATATTCCAGCCTTGACAAGGCTCAGGGATTACATCACATGCAGCGCCGTGCGGTCGTAGTACCTGTACTTTTACATTTTAATGGTCCAATGAAGGTAATTTAAAAACCAGGACATTTCCTCACTTAAAAAAAAAACCCGGGACAGGACGTGAAATACGTACATGTCCCAGGAAATACGGACGTTTAGTCACCCTACATTAAGAGAGCTGGACTGTTGGCACATTTAACGCTATCAGGTAGACTAACTGATTTTGGCTAAATTTAAACATGGGTATGTGGCAGAATCCAAGTGCAGAGCGTTGAGGAGCGATTTCAATTGGAGGATCGTGCTCTCTATCTGAGATTGTTTATTATTATTTTTTTTTGCTGATGCTGGTTCAGCATGGCACGTGCCAGTTATTATGCCTCAGATTATGCCTACGCGTGCCTTAGGTTGCTGACCCCTGGTCTACAGCAATACAGTGCTCAATACATTTACATTTATGGCATTTGGCAGACACCCTTATCCAGAGCGACTTACATTTTATCTAATTTTTATACAAGTGAGCAATTGAGGGTTAAGGGCCTCAGGTCAGAAGACCAGTTCCCCACCACCAGACCATGACTGCCCTAATAGGACCTGTTACGGCTTGTGTGCCCCTGGTGGCACCCCTAGAATCCCCAGAGGTACCAAAAGATTTTTGGGGGATACAGGGTATATTTATACATGTGGTTTTTCATATATTCTCCTCTGTATTGTTATCCGGTAACATTTGTCATGTTCAATTACCAACTACTATCTCTTATGTGCTGATCCACATTTACACTAACAAACTGTCATCATTCTTAACAAAGCAGGGACACTGATGCATGTGAATACTCCAGTTAGCCTGCTGGCCATGGAGAGTGAAAACATAAGTAAACTAAAATCATTCATAACTGATGAGGAAACGTTCAAACGTCTGTGCTCAGAGTCTCCCACTACTGTTTACTGCAGATCACATGTAGTCTGTCCAACATGCTTCATTCTGTACCAATATAGTGCAGTATTAGTGCAATACAGAAAATGTACAGTTAGCTAGAACTGTAGCTAGAAGCATTAGACTTCCCCACGGCTTCCATATGGCTTCTCTCCTGTGTGAATGCGCTGGTGCCTTTGAAGATTACTCTGTTGAGTAAAACTCTTCCCACACACTGAGCAGTGATATGGCTTCTCTCCTGTGTGAATGTGCTGGTGCAGTTGAAGACTACTCTGTCTAGTAAAACTCTTCCCACACTCTGAGCAGTGATATTGCTTCTCTCCTGTGTGAATGTGCTGGTGTTCGTTGAGAGTACTCTGTCTAGTAAAACTCTTCCCACACTCTGAGCAGTGATATGGCTTCTCTCCTGTGTGAATGTGCTGGTGTTTGTTGAGAGTACTCTGTCTAGTAAAACTCTTCCCACACTCTGAGCAGTGATATGGCTTCTCTCCTGTGTGAATGCGCTGGTGTGTTTTGAGATTTTTCTGTTGAGTAAAACTCCTCCCACACTCTGAGCAGTGATATGGCTTCTCTCCTGTGTGAATGAGCTGGTGTTGTTGAAGATGACTCAGTGTAGTAAAACTCTTCCCACACTCTGAGCAGTGATATGGCTTCTCTCCTGTGTGAATGCGCTGGTGTGTTTTGAGACTATTCTGTTGAGTAAAACTCTTCCCACACTCTGAGCAGTGATATGGCTTCTCTCCTGTGTGAATGCGCTGGTGTTGCTTGAGATGACTCTGTTTAGTAAAACTCTTCCCACACTCTGAGCAGTGATATGGCTTCTCTCCTGTGTGAATACGCTGGTGTACGTTGAGATGACTCTGTTGAGTAAAACTCTTCCCACACTCTGAGCAGTGATATGGCTTCTCTCCTGTGTGAATGCGCTGGTGTTTCTGGAGATCACTGTGTTTAGTAAAATTATTTCCACACTGTAAGCAGTTGTAGCTTTTCTCCTTTTCCATGGTTACTGATTTCAGCAGTCTGACATACTCCTCACAGATAAATGTGTTTATGTAGGTAACGTTTACCTGTTGAGGAAAGTGGACAGCATTAATACCTATAGGAAAAAGACATTGCAAATTCATTGTGAGATGAAGATGAAACAATCATGACAAATAAAAATTTGGGTTCTGCATAATGCTAGATACATTCATGCTAAAGACCATCAGGAGACAGTTCTAGGCTTCATTACTTCACTAAAATGAAAACATTTGTCTATGTTGTTATATATGTCTTTCTCTGTTTGGTTCAGTACCACTCTATGTGTCAGTCTAAAGGGCAGGCGTACTCAACTAAATTTGTCCGCGGTCCAATTTTGGCAGATACCTGTGACCTGAGGTCCGGTGCGGCGGGGGTGGCGAACGTAAGTTGTTGAGCGGGGGGGAACGGTGCGCGAACGGTGGAGGCGTTTATACTTTCGCGAGCGTCACTGCAGTGTTCTCCGCAACGATAGGCGTTTTGTCCGAAACGATATGTGGTAGAAACACCCCTCAAAACAGGGGAATGAACATTTACCTGACCAATTTTAATGTTGCTATATGTTTCAGGTTTGAAAAGTGCTGGAATTTAGGTTAAAGTACTTTAAAATGCTTGAAATTGTAACTACTTGGTTTCACAACAAATAGCTGTCTGACTGAATAGTTCTCTTGTATTAGGTTAACAAATACGAGCCTCTTGTAATTCCAGGACGAAACATGAGAGAACGTGAAGACGTGAAGATTGGGCATTTTTTAAATAAACAACCATTAAATAATGTGATAAAAAGCGAATTATTTCGAGTATATGTATAAATATTTAACTTAATTATGTTTAACATGCTGGGAAATATTGAAATGGACCTTGAAAGTGATGTACAAGTGCTTTAATTCCACCTTATAAAGGTGTATGAACCCTGAAAACGTGACTTTGTTCATTGCGCTGAAGCGCGGCGCGAAGTTACAATGGGGGATGGGGGGTGGCGAACGTAAGTTGTTGAGCGGGGGTGGCAAACGTAAGACTCGTGACGGAGTGTTTTTTCAATAGCCCTGACTGCGTCCTGACTGCGACAGGACTGCGTTCGGGTCCGGATCCGGACCGCGGTCCGCCAGTTGAGTACCCCTGCTATAGGGACTTTTATTTTGTAGGGTTCATCAACTTTTTTTTCAAAGTTGTTCTTTTCCTTCCTTTTTCTCTCATGGTGCTACAGAGCTGCTTTGGTCTGTTGAAGCTCCTTATGAGTTCCAGCAGTGTGATTTGATCTTTTAAATTATTGTGCATCAGAGAATTAATCTATGGGCAGCACCAATATATCACAGAAAATTCACCTGTGCACAAGATTACTCAATGTGCCTCTTTAGAAAGCGCTCCTGCTAAAAGTGTGCCAAATGTCACATGATCCACAAAGGACATTTTTTGTACGTACGTATTTGTACTTGTAGTGTGATTTATTGGAAAGTTGCTGTGCATTTGCTTGAAAGTCACATATGAATTAACAACTATCACATTTTGTATTTGTAAGTCATGGTTTTCATTTGAAAATCACATTGTTTGCTTGCAAATAGAATATTTGCGGAATATGTTTACAATGTTTTGGTAGCATTATAACTCCATAGCACAGTTACTGTCCTGTCCAGAAGGGTCTAGAACTCAGTCTGTGTGTGTATAATGAGATTGGGAGATACTGTGTTAATACTGTGTTAAAGTATGTATAACCCAGCCTGTGTGTGTAATGAGATTGGGAGATACTGTGTTAATTTATCTGGATTATATTGAAAAATGTATCAGTCACAGGTTTAAAATATAACTCACCTCTTCAGAAGATCTCAAATCTCCCACTGTTAAGACAACTTCTTCAACATTTCTTTTGGACTGAAAATGATTAGAATAAAATAATTTTAAATTTCCACTTCACATTTATTTAAAATGACATAAAAATTAAAACATGCACATGTGGTGTAGATCCGACACATCTACTTCATTCAATGTTTCTCAACATAGATCTCCATGCCATTTCTTATTAAATGTCATGTCATTTTTACAGCATATCTGTAAAAGGTATTCGAGATCTACAGTATAGGCGAGATCTACTGCCATCTTCTGGTGAAATATAAAATAGATTTTTTGTACAATGGCATTTTATACTGTGCTGTCAGGCCGCATATTGTCCCCCAGTCCGAATTTTGGACATGGCTGCACTTAAAGCACAACTTCCTATAAACACGAACATAACGTTTTAGTAAAATGTATATCTGATCTCATATTGTCTGTCACTAATAAATAACAATGTATAAACAACTGGAGAAGATGACAAATTGGTTGAAAACTCAAATGCCGATCCCACAGATCACTACGACCTTTACCAAGACTACATACACTCAGGGTGACAACATTAACATGCTAGCTTCAAATAATACATGTTATTCCTGTCATTTATTTTGTTTGCTCTGAAATATAAATACTGATTTGAAAAAGACAAAGAATCTTGCAGGGTGAATATTTACAAGACTAGATTCCTTTAGAGATAATTTTCTATCGTGTGATGGATATTTACAAAAAGAGAAACCGATTACCAATGGGAAAATAATTAGAAATCAAGGGCGTAAATTACATTCAGTAGTGGTAAGAGCATAAAATCAATTAAATCGTACATTAAAACTACTAATAAAACCGTACAATATAACTAGCATATAAGCTTTTATCTTTGTGTAGCCAGGTGAATAATAAAGTTATTATTTCCATATGAAATGGTCATCATTCTCTCCTTTGCCTCGCATGCTATTTTAAGTATCCAGTAGGTGGCACTGTTGAGAGGTAGTATAGGCCAGTTTTTCGTGCATGTATATAATTGCACGTATGACGTCACCCAGCACGAGAGCCTAACTGAAACTGTAACGGACAGAGACGTTGAAAAGTATCACCAACCGCCTCTCTATAAACCGTGAAGTAGTGTGTCGGCGTAAGTTGTCAAGTCAAGTCAAGTCAAAGTTTATTTGTATAGCGCTTTTAACAACTCAAGTTGTCGCAAAGCAGCTTTACAGGATTTACAAGGTTAACAATACTATGGGTCCAGAACCCTAATGAGCAAGCCAAAGGCGACAGTGGCGAGGAAAAACTCCCTATGATGGTGGGGAATAGGAAGAAACCTCGGGAGAACCAAGACTCAAAAGGGAACCCATCCTCCATTGGGCGGCCCGTTAACACACAAATACACAAGTCACACATAATTCACACAATCAGACTAGGTAAAAGTTAGAATTGAAAGTTCTGGGTTTTGATATTGTCACTGTAAATGTCTGTTGATGAATGCCAGGCTTTCATTCCGTGTCGGAGCAGTGATGCTGGTATTGTAGGCTCCGACTGCAGTGTTACTCCCCAGGTGAACCCCGGTATCAGCACATCCACCGGCAGCCAGACCATCCCCCAGGTGCCTGCAGGTGCCTGTATCCAATCGTCTTGGGTAGAGCCATGCAAGAAGATAGATAATACAGACTGAGTGGACATGAATTTAAACCACCGTTGATTTAAATGTACGTAGCTCACGTGCCAGTGATCAGCATGTGGCTCCGGCAGACTAATCTATAGCAGCATAACTAAAGGGAGGGGTTCAGAGGTGACCACAGGCATGAGGGCTCACTGAGACATTGCTTTCCAGTCAAGTCAGTCACAAATAGAGTGATGCCAAGACACAGCTGGATGACAGCATCAACATCTCAGATCACCAGAAATCTCAACGTCTGGGGGCCCCCAAGCCCCTACACCTTACAAGGGGAATTTTAGCTGAAGGCTTGACTAAACAGGTGAGTCTTAAGTCTAGATTTAAAGATTGGAACTGTGTCAGAGTCTCGGATTGGAGCCGGAAGGCTATTCCATAATTGAGGGGCTTTAAAAGAGAAAGCTCTGCCTCCGGCTGTAGTTTTACAAATTTTTGGAACTACGAGAAATCCAGCATTTTGGGAGCGCAAAGGGCGAGATGGGTTGTAGTAATCAATGAGTTCACTCAGATATTGTGGGGCAAGACCATTTAACGCCTTATAGGTTAACAGGAGAACTTTAAATTCAATGCGATATTTAATCGGCAGCCAGTGTAGTGCGGCGAGAGTGGGACTAATATGATCGAATTTCCTAGCCTTGGTTAGCACTCTAGCTGCGGCATTTTGTACAAGTTGTAGCTTCTTTATGGACTGTTTAGAGCATCCAATTAGAAGACTATTACAGTAGTCCAATCTCGACGAGACAAAAGCATGAACTAGCTTCTCTGCATCAGCTAATGAAAGTAAGTGTCTCAGCTTGGCAATATTACGTAAATGGAAAAAGGCAGCCTTAGTGACATTGCATACATGTGTGTCAAATGAAAGATCAGAATCAATAGTGACACCTAAACTTTTTGCAGTAGATTTTGGTGTTACTGAAAAACCATCTAGGGTAAGGGGAATATCAGCCCAATTGCTTCTAACAGCTTTAGGCCCAAGAATCAGTACCTCAGTCTTGTCAGAATTTAGTTTAAGAAAATTAGACGCCATCCAGTTTTTAATATCCTGGACGCAGTTCTCAATCTTGAGAGTTGTGGTGGTATCATCTGGATTAGAAGATATATACAACTGAGTATCATCTGCGTAGCAATGGAAGCTAATACCATGCCTACGAATGATAGTGCCCAGTGGTAGCATATATAATGAGAATAATATGGGGCCCAGTACAGATCCTTGTGGGACACCATACTTTACTTTAGAATGCTCAGAGCGGGGGCTTCTGGTTATGGCAGCTTAGAGAACAGACACGCCTCGATCGGCTCTGCGATACTTTCTCTTAAATCCTGTCAACAACGCAGCAGTTCATCAAACTTAGATTTTTAAAGGAGCTAAACACTTCTGGTTTTATTGTTCTCATCTGAAAGTTGAAAATGCCAGCAAAAAAGAAAGAGGCAGGCTTATCGGATGAACAGAATTTGGCTAGCGAGGCGAGCGGCTCACCACCGTCATGGTTCCTCTCTGAAATGGAGAAGGGGTTTTCGAAAATTCAAGACATGGTGGATAACCGTCTTGGCAAGCTCGGCGACATCATTGCAAAAATTCACACGAATCAAGCTGCCATTAACACCAAACTACAAGAACTTTCAGCAAAGCAAACCGAGTATGAAACCGCTATAGTGGACTTTCGTGCAGAGCTGGCTAATGCTAACAAAATCCAAGACGAACATATCAAGGAGCTGAAGGAAAAAATTGATGACATGGAAAACAGGGCGAGACGCAAGAATTTGCGCCTTGTGGGATTTCCTGAAGGTGTCGAGGGTAAAGACGGAGCGAGTTTTCTCCGAGAGTGGCTACCAAAAATTCTCGACATCAGTGACGAACAGGCAGGATCATTCGAAATCGAAAGATGTCACCGCAGTCTCCAACAGCGACCTGCCGAGCACGAGAAGCCACGGGCACTGGTTGCTCGCTTTCTCCGCTATAGGGACACCGAAATAATTCTCCAAGCGGCCCGGAGAAAAGGCGAGCTGAGGTTCGGAAACTCAACCATTATGGTCTTCAGGGATGTGTCCACGGCACTGTACAAAAGAAAACGGGCGTTTAACGACATAAAGAGACGACTGAGAGACCACAACATCACCTACAGTTTGCTCCACCCGGCTACTCTTAGGGTGAATTTCTCGGAGGGACGCCGCAATTTTTCATCCCCATCATCAGCGGAGAACTACTTTCAGCAACACCATCCACAGCTGCTCCAGGGAAGGCCAAGTTCGTAAATATGAACTCCATGAGGAAAAGGTATACCATGTAAAAGACGGACTGCTGCTTGTTTAGTTCTATTTATCTATGCAGAGCTTAGGCCGATATAGGTGACGAGAATGTCGATCGCTTCACCTGAGCGTGTTATAGGGGAGTTTACTAGGTCTACAGTTTGTTCGGGGGTATGTAGACCCAGAGGGTGGAGGGGCAAGATCCTTTTTATATATTTGGTTATACTCAATTATCGTCGTGTTCTAAATGAAAGTCTGGTTTCACTTTCACTTTTTTGTATCTGTGCGAAGGCACTGCTGATGTGTAGCGATGAGTATTTGCTAATTTCCTTGTCATTTATTTTTCTGCTAGTAGCTGTAGTAACAGGCTCTAACGAACTTTGCGGTAGAGGAAAAGATGGTAGGGACACCCTCAATATATAGATTTTTATCATGGAATGTCAATGGTTTAAATAATGCCTTAAAACGCAAGAAAGTACTGAGCTATATTAAAACCCAAACGATAGATTTTGCCTTCCTGCAAGAAACCCACTTAACGAACGAGGAACATAAAAAACTTGAAAGACAATGGCCAGGGCAGCTGTTTTTTTCATCCTTTACATCACAATCCAGAGGGGTGGCAATTTGGGTAAACAAAAAGATCTCCTTTCAGCCTGAAACTATTGAAAAAGACGCAGGTGGACGCTTTATAATTATTAGAGGACTTGTTGGCTTAGAACCACTTGTTTTGGTGAATATCTATGGGCCAAATTACGATGAACCAAAATTTTTTTTAGACATTTTCTTTAAATTAATGTATGCTTCCACAGAACTAATAATCGGAGGAGATATGAATCTGGTGTTAGATATGCGGGATAGATCAACAATACAGGCACCCCTAACCCAGGCAGCTAAAACACTAAAGAAAGAAATACTGAGTCATAACCTCATAGACATATGGAGAGAATCAAATAAAACCAAACAAGAGTATTCGTTTTATTCACATAAACACAATAGTTACTCTAGAATTGACCTTTTCCTTATACACACCGGGAGAGAACCTAGAGTATTATCATGTGAATATCTAGCCAGAACTATCACTCTCCTTTATTGCTGTCAATGGATAGTCAATATGCATCATCTAGGCCCAAGCGGTGGAGGTTTAATACTCATCTTCTTAATGACTCAAAATTTGTGAAATTTATAAACACTAACATAGACACTTTCCTAAATATAAACAAGGGCTCTGCATCTCCGGTTATAATTTGGGAATCTATGAAAGCATACCTTAGAGGTCTAATCATTTCTTACTCAGCAAATAGGCGGAAAAACCACTTAACACAATTGCGCTCCATAGAACTAGAAATAAAAAAACTAGAAGAGACTCATAGCACCACAAAAGATGAACAGATACTCCAACTACTCAATGCTAAAAAACTTAAATACAATATTCTAATTACTCGTGAAGCTGAAAACGCCATCCTCAGAAGTAAAGCTCAATACTATGAACATGGAGACAAGGCAGGGAAGCTGTTAGCATGGCAGATTCGGAAGGAAGATGCCCACAGGTCAATCACTACTATTAAACTTATAAATGGTACAGTCACTAAAGACCCTAAATTAATTTAATTCAGCATTTGAAACATTCTATAAGTCACTCTACACATCACAGAATAGTGATATAGCTGATATAGATTCTTTTCTGGATGGCCTTGAAACTCCAGCAATATCCGATCAGGAACGAGGGAACCTAGAAATTAAGGTTTCGAAGGAAGAAATTACAGAAGCTATTGCAAATCTACCAATGGGTAAATCGCCAGGATTAGATGGTTTTTCTACAGATTTTTATAAAAAGTTTTTACCCAGATTGATCAACCCTATGATAGAAATGTACAATAGAATGTTTGAAGATGGTCAACTTCCAGAAACATTGGAACAAGCTTTAATTATTGTAATCTTAAAACCAGGAAAAGATGCAAAATTGTGTGGTTCATACAGACCTATATCATTATTAAATACGGATTACAAAATTTTAACAAAAGTAATTGCCAGTAGGCTGGCTCTGGTTCTACCAAAGCTGGTGGCTCATGATCAAACTGGTTTTATTTCCCAACGCTCTGGTACAGATAATATACGAAGGTTTTACAATATTTTACATTATGCCAAACACACTGATGAACCAGTCCTTGCAGTCTCCTTAGATGCTGAAAAAGCATTTGACCATGTTGAATGGAACTACCTAAGCTCATTATTAAAGAACATGAATTTTGGCCCAAATTTTCTCAAAATAATTAAGATTTTATATCAACACCCCATGGCCTGTGTTCAAACTAATAATGATATTTCCCCACTTTTTCCTCTAACACGGGGTACAAGGCAAGGCTGCTCTTTGTCTCCAGGGTTGTTCTCACTTGCAATTGAGCCCTTAGCTATTGGCATTAGGAAACACTCAAAAATACATGGAGTACATATCAGTGACAAGACACATGTCATTTCACTATTTGCAGATGACATCATGTTATATATCACTCAACCCCAAAAATCAGTTAGGGGTTTATTGGAACTGCTAGATAGGTTTGGGGTGGTTTCAGGCTATAAAGTGAACAAAACCAAAAGTGTCATCATGCCTCTTAATTCAGCAGCAGAAAAGACTTCCCATATAAATATTCCCTTCTCCTGGAAGCACCAGCTTACTTATCTGGGTATACATATATCTAAGGAAGTAAACCACACCTTTGAGCTTAATTACACACCACTATTAAAAAAAGGCAGAACAGGAGCTAGAAAGGTGGAAACGTTTGCCCATTTCGCTAATTGGACGTGTAAATTGCATAAAGATGAACATTCTTCCTAAATTTTTATATCTTTTCAGGAATCTCCCTATCTCTATTCCTCAGTATTTTTTTAAACGTCTCAATAGCTCAATTATAAGTTTCTTATGGAACAACAAAAATGCAAGAGTTAAACTTAAGGTGCTATGTCGTCCTACACATGAAGGGGGGCTTGGTTTACCTGACTTTCAGCTGTACTACTGGGCTGCCCAATCAATAACAATATGGGCCTGGCAAGCGGATTTTCAAAATCCTCCCGCCTGGGTGCAACTGGAACAGTATTTCGTAGCTAATACATCTCTATCCAGTTTACCCTACATTCCTCAATATCACACTCTTAAATCTGCCACTAGCAACCCCCATATTATACATAATTGTAAGTTGTGGTTGGAAATACGTAAAAAAACCAGAAACCAGAAACTAGTTTATCCAGACACGCCATTCCATAACAACCCAGCCTTACCGGAACCATTAAGAGACAGTAGCAGTCATATATGGTTTAACAAAGGAATACATACATTTGGCCAATTATACCAAGACAATATCTTAATGACATTCGACCAAATAAAACAAGCATTTCAGCTGCATGACAAAACAGTTCTTCAAATATCTACAAGTCAGAAATTACATTAGGGTGCAACAAGGAGGACGATTAGAAGCTTTATCACCTGCTGTCTTGGATACCAAACTGCTGGAATATCATACCGCAAAGGGCTTTGTTTCCTACATGTATAGAATACTGTGGGAACTAACCAATACAGAAACACTTGCAATTAAGACAAAATGGGAGCAAGATTTAAATCAGGGGTAATCAATTAAATCTTTCCGCGGTCCATTTTTGGCAGATAGCTCAGACCTTAGGTCCGGGTCCGCGGTGGCGAACGAAAGTTGTTGAGCGGGGGGGGGGGGGGGGGCAACGTAACACTCAAATGGGTGGTGAACGTAACACTCGTCTCCGGTTTAAAATATAGTCTCCCGTTAAATTTTTTTTGGCATTTGGGTCCGTATCCAGTTAATCAGGAATGTAATTGGGTCCGGACAGGACGGCGTTCGGGTCCGGATCCGGACCGCGGTCCGCCATTTGGTGATACCTGATTTAAATCTTTCCTTTGAGGCAGAAGAGTGGAAGCATATTTGTAAAATAGGCCGAACGTATTTCAATAGCAGACACAAACTCCTCCAGTTTAATCTACTTCACAGAACATACTACACCCCTGAGAGGCTTAACAAGATACATTGTAGATACTCTAAATTTTGTCCAAGATGCAAGACCGAAACAGGTTCTGTCTTTCACATGTTCTGGTCTTGCTCTCACATTGATGGATTTTGGAGGGAGATACAGAGACTTATTGAAATTATAACTGGTGTTAAGTTACCCTTATGCCCTAGGCTGACCTTGTTAGGGGATGAGTCTTCGCTCTCAGTAAATAAAGTAAATACCAAAGCTAATGTTAGGTTTATTAAACTGGCCTTAATTGCTGCAAACAAATGTATAACCCAAAAATGGAAAAGCAGTGAGCCTCCAAGTCTATCAATGTGGGTGAAAGAACTCTCTTCTTATGTTCCATCTGAAAAGATTATGTACAATTTAAGGAAAAAGCCAAAGACATTCGAAACAATCTGGGGAAATTTTATTACTTTTATGTCCTCTTCCAACTTTCCATAACCATCTGTTAAAAGAAGATTGGTGTTTACAGCTACTAAGGACCTTGAAGTAGATATGAAGCTTAACATTACTACAGTGCTTCCAACATGTGAATATAGACATCGCAGTGTTTTTTTTTTTTTTCTCTTTCCTTTTTTCCTTATTTATCTATTTATTTAATTTTGCCCTTCCTTTGTTCGGGGGTGGGGATGGGGATAATTTTGACAACTTTGTTAACATTATTGTGTACAAGTAATATTTAATGTGTGACTAATAAAGAAAAATATTGATTAAAAAAAAAGAATGCTCAGAGCATTCGTTATTTACTAGCACAAATTGGTAACGATCTGTCAGGTAGGACCTGAACCAGGAGAGTGCTTGACCTCTTATGCCAATGAGTGTCTCCAGTCTATTAAGTAGAATATTATGATCAATGGTGTCAAAAGCAGCACTGAGGTCTAGCAGTATGAGAAACGAAATGTGTCCTTTATCAGAGGATATTAAGAGATCATTCAGTACTTTAGTTAGTGCTGTTTCAGTGCTGTGATGAGCTCTAAATCCAGACTGAAATAACTCTAAGACATGTTCTGTCTGTAAGAAGGAAGAGAGTTGTGAAGAAACTACTTTCTCTAAAATTTTGGATATGAATGACAGATTAGAAATTGGCCTATAGTTGGACAGTTCTTGGGGGTTAAGACCAGGTTTTTTAATTAGCGGCTTGATGACTGCAAGTTTAAATGAACTGGGAACGTAGCCCAGGCTCAGAGAATAATTTATTATAGTAAGCAACGGTTCTACATTGCTGTGCAGTAATTAAGTAGATGGGTTGGTACAGCATCTAGTATGCATGTGGAGGGTTTAGCAGATTTCACCAGTGAAATAAGCTCCTCACGACCAATTGGGGAGAAGGACTCTAACAGGGCATCAGAGCTGACCAGTTGTGAGAATAGCAAGTAAAGTTGTTAGTAATTCATAGGTTCGTAGTAATTCACGTATGGGAAAAATGATCAATCTGTTAAAAAGAGGCCACCCCACATATTTTTGGTAAGATACATAATTTATTTCATTTGTAATTATTTCATTTCACACTGTATCAGTTCATTTTATAGTAGGGCTGAACGATTTTGGAAAATAATCTAATTGCAATTTTTTATCTATAAATTGCGATTGCGATTTAAAATCGCGATTTTTTCCCCACTGTTTTCAGGAAAACAGTTTTGGCATTTTTTTTATACAGCTCAGATACAGGGTTGCCAACTTTTCAAGATCGCTTGGAGTGATACTTGAACCTGGAGGAGGTGGCGAACGTAATTTGTTGTTGGGGGGGGGGGGGTGTTAAATGGACTAAATTTAAGTATTATTATTATATCGTGATCAATCGATCGCCTGTGGTTGGCGCCAGAGCGAACTAGTAACTTTTTAGTCTAAGACGCTCAATGCGTGAGTTGCCAACCCTGCAGGTATAGCAACTTGGCTAAAATATGTGCGTGAGGGCGTTTGGTAGCGCATCTCCAGTGTGTTTAACAAAACCATGAAGCTGGGCTTGTTCACTATATTAACGGACATCATGTCTTTCACGATGAACTCCAGTACTGCCCGAGTTATTTCAGCATGCCGCTTCGAATTACATTCATAAGGAGTTACACTTTCAAACGGTTCGGTTAGTAATACTGACTTATACCACCAGAGTATATACCCAATAATGAGCGCATTTACACTGGGGTAGACAACATCCGTCTACTATTCAATGTGAATGCTATGCTGATGAAGGTGGCAGCTACTGATGTACCAGAGGTGGGTAGAGTATTCAACAATTTTACTCAAGTAAAAGTACAGTTACTAGAACCAAATGTTACTCAAGTAAAAGTAAAAGTATGCATCCCAAAAATTTACTTGAGTAAAAGTAAAAAAGTACTTTGATTAAAAGCTACTCAAGTAGTGAGTAAATGCATGAGTACTGTCTCGTGTCAGTAAATTACATCATGGGAAATTGAATTATGGGAAACAATGACTTTTAATGATAAAAATAATGTATTATAAATAAATATTATATATATAAATTATTTATTATAAATAATATGTATTTTTGTTTGTTCCTAATTATTAGGCCTGTGTAACTTTAATGTGTTCCACAAAGGCACTAACTGATGAGACTGTCAGCCAATATGTGTAGCTACAACTTGACACCAACTGAATCAATTTGTAGCAGACTTAATCATCCTATATTGCTAGTGTGTACAATCAGTGTGAGAACTGGTTTTTAGTATTGCACTGCGTTACATTTAATAATTACATCATACAAACGTTATCGCATCGTGTTTCCTCATATTTGATGTTGAGTTCTTGTAGGCTGAAATGTCCACACGTTTGCAGACACAGAGTTGTATAATCCAGGTTCAGAAAGTAAAAGTCCTCACCAGGATTTTGCTAAAGCTTGCTAGGTTTCTAATTAGTGCAATACAGGTAAAATGAGTGGAATCAACTAGGGGTGTATTCAACTAAGGATTTTCATAGTCGAATCTGATTCGTCAGATTTTCCCTTTAGTCGACTAATAGTCGAATCAGGGTTTTTTTAAAGAGCACCTTAAACGGGATCCCGTTCTCATTCAGGACTTTTTTCCACTTCAAAGTAAAAACCTAAAACACTCAGATAAATGAATAAACATGGTAGGTTGTCTTTATTCAGCTTTTATTTATTACTTATTTATTTTTTAATGAAACGTTAGAGAACATTAACCGTCAGTGCGCATATCGAACTGTCAGACAGGCACTGTGCAAAATGTCAAAAATATTTTAAATAAAATATGCCTGCCTGAAAATATATATAAAACATTTCCACACAACAGCAAACAAATTATAAGGAAAGGTTCAAGTAACGGGGTTTAAAAGCAAACAACAACAATAAATGTTTATAGGATTACTTGCCGAGACGCACCGCGACGAGACGACAAACGGCAAACGTTTTTTTTTCGCCTTACGCGTTTTAAATGGTATGCCATGTTGGTTGTTGTCGTGCGAAATAAAAGACGTTGACGACATAACTTGCACTTTACTTTATTTGATTCATCTTTATCTTTTTCAAAATACTTTTGAAGTTTTTTTAGTAGACATTATAATCTCGGCGGACGCTGATCCTGTAGCGTGTTCAGCTCCGCTCGTTTGGATTGTGCAACTGCAGGGTGTGATGTATTAATGTGTAGTAAGGAAGATGCCTATTGTTAATGCGCACACATCATTTTTAAATATTTATTAACAGAAATTAGGATGATTTTATTTGACAAAAGGCTATATATAACAAAAACAAAGACATTTAATGTAACAACTAATGCTTAGCAGCGTCCTTGGGCACCCCATGCAGTTAGAATGGTACATTCGACTATGACATTCATAGTCGACTAGGGGGTATAGTCGACTATAGTCGAATCAGCGACTATTGCAGGTCACCCCTAGAATCAACACAATTCAGGAAGCCTGAGCAAAATCCTGGTGAGGACTTTTACTTTCTGAACCTGGACTATACAACTCTGGACACAATTGGCAGCACCAAGGTTGCAAACTCTCACGCATTGAGCGTGAGACACACGCATTTGGCTGTCTTCACACGCTTACACATCGCCACATATCCGATTTCTCACGCCGAAAAAAATCTAGTTTATTTACCTCTGATCCACATCTATGATTCAATGAGTTACTAGTTCGCTCTGGCGCCAACCACTGGCGATCGATCGATTGCGATATAATACTTAATTTGTGTCCATTTTACACACCCCCCCCCCCCCCCCCCCCCCGTCAACAATTTACGCTCACCACCCAAACCCCAACCCCCACCCCGGTTTACTAAAAGTGATCTTGAAAATTTGGCAACCCTGCAGCGCATAATATAGCTGTCCTTTTACACGTTTGTAATGTAAACATTGGCTGTATGAGGTCAGGGATGCTCGGTAAGTTTTTCTGTCACTTTCTTGCTACCAGTGGAGAAAGTTTGCGTATGTGATCACGTGATTGACCAGCTTCATTTGATTGGTCACTCATACTCAGGTGACGAGACATTGGTCAGTCTTCTCACTAAAAAGACAAATTATTTACAAAACAAAAGTAACGGTAGCGCGGCGCAAATCCGATTGTAACGGAGTAAAAGTCGCGTTTTTCTCACCACATATTTACTCAAGTAAAAGTAGAAGTCTTTCATATTAAAACTACTCCTACAAGTACATTTTTGTCCAAAAAGCTTGAGTAAATGTAACGGAGTAAATGTAACGCGTTCCTACCCACCTCTGTGATGTACTGCAATGTTCGATATCTTTCAGGTAACGTGGTTAAAACCAATGAATGAATCTAGAGTAGTTTAGAGATAGCAGTGAGACAGGTTGGCCGTATGTTTTTCACTGTGCGTATTGTAATTGTATACCTGAGAATGTGCGTTTAGTGCGTTAGCTAATTATGCTAACTGCTAACAGGGCACCAGGTTAAACATGTGGAATTGCCGATAAGTCGTTTTAGTGAAACGTGGAAACGCAGATGTGTTTATGTTTATACGATATGATTTTCTTTAATTAATATCTTATTTGTGATTTTATTTGGGGCTAGTGTAATTACTACAAGAAGACAACATCCGTCTACTATTCAATGTGAATGCTATGCTGATGAAGGTGGCAGCTACTGATGTACTGCAATGTTCGATATCTTTCAGATATTAAATTCCATAAAACACACCTGGAGTCCCATCTGTTCAAGTGTGTAACAAAACCTGGTGTCAGAAGTGGGATCAGCGGTGCTGCTGTGAACAGTGACAAGCATAAAAGATGGAGTTGGAGGAACTGCAGGATCGTCTCAGTGAAATCCTAGTACAGTTAAAGTAAAATTGCAAAAGAAAACCGGACCAAGAAGTACACGCAATGCAATGCAATAAGTGAAGCAGTTGAGGAGGCTATTGACGAAGAAGATGAAACAGTGGCACGTGAGTTCTTAGTCCGAGTAACAGCGTTTGCCAAGGAAAGAAAAGAGAAAGCTAATGCAACAGTAAGTAAAAAAAGTAAAAGTAAAGTAAAAAAAATATTGTTCCTGTTAACTGGCCAGTAAAGATGCAGCAGCATTGGCCAGTTTACAGGAACAATATCAAGCCCTGCAGTCAAGCTTTCAGAATGCCTCAAAGAAATTACAAGAGGAAATGGCAAAACTAAGTCTCGGAACAACTCAGCTAGAGCCAAGTCCAATTATAGCCCCTGCAGTACCTGTTTCACTGCCGTTTCAACTTTCTCTTTAGGGCAGGGGTCACCAACGTGGTGCCCGCGGGCACCATGTCGCCCGCGAGGACGTTATGAGTCGCCCGCGGGCTTGTTTTAAAAACAGCTCACTATATTGCCATGCACCAAAGCGCTGCATCGTTTATGTTTTTGCTGCTATTAGCGATTGTCCGCGGTTGCTAGCGGTCTTCCCGCTTAGCAATTGACACGCGCACACGAACCCAATCCCCCCCGCTCAACAACTTTCGTTCGCCGGCACCCCCCCCCCCCCTCAAGAGAACCAGGAGCCGAAGAACAGTACAGTGCAGAACTAATTCAAAGAAAGTTCTTAAGGGCAGTGGGCACTGGTTTAATCAATGACAATGTGAAATATCAAATCAAAAATTCCCTGGATGATGTAGCTGTCACAGACGAAGTCCTCATAGCAAAGATCAATGAATCTGCAAGCTTAGAGTGGGAGAGACAGCAAAAATTCAGAAAAACCAGTAAAGAACAAGAATCCGAGAAATAAAAGCAGAACCCCAAGCTGTACAGCAGGGTTCCCGCGGGGTCTTAAAAAGTCTTAAAATGTCTGAAATTCAAAACTTTAAATTTAAGGCCTTAAAAGACTTAAAAAACAGCCAGATTTTCATCCAAGGTCTTAAATTTAATTTAGTCAGGTCTTAAAATTTTACCTTAGTTAATTTTAGAAAAGTGTAGTTTAATCGAAACGTCCGGAAGTCAGTTCTGTGTTGTCTGTGTTTGTGCGGGGCTACAGGTGTTGGTACGTGTTAATTAATTAAACTACAAAACCCATAATAACCGCAGGCAGGAAACGGCCCTTGTCACGAAAAGCCTTCACGCAATTTTGTGCCTCGTCCCCGCCGTCTTCGCTATCGTCAGTGCCGGGTCCCGCCGGACTCCACCGCAGTATCACTAGTGCTTTGGCTAATGATATTCGGGCTACATTAGGATAGAGTGACGGCAATGTTCCCTGGTTCGAATATCGCGAAAAAGTTTTCGTGTGGACTAAACAAATCGCATATATAGCTAGATTTGGCTTGGCAGACTTCATCAAGAGAGAGTTGATACGCTCTTACCGGGCCGTATGTGTTAATGTTCGATGAAAGCTTTAATTCAACCACAAAATCCAAACAGCTGGATCTTCATGTTCGGTTCTGGAGCAATGGATATGTGCAATCGAGGTACATGGGCTCTCATTTCATGGGCCATGAAACAGCGCAGGATCTACCAAAACTTATCAAAGTAAGTGATCCTTACTTATGCTCCACAGTCTTCTTTTCAATGTGTTAACCATTTTATACAATTAGGCTACAATACAAAAACATCTCAGAACCATGTACTGTCCATGGCATTGAGTTAGAGAAATGTTTCAATGCATGCTAAATCCCAGCTAGAGAAAATATATAGAGGAAAAATCCCAGCTAGAGGAAAAATATATTTACTGTGTAAAATCATGTAAAATGTAAAAAAAAAAAACAACTATGCCCTGTAGATGGGTTATGTCATGTTTTGAAACATGTTCCACTGTCCCATGCTCTGTTTCATGGATTGCACATGGTTTTATTTACATTGTACTGATGTATTGCCTTTTAGTGGGCATATATACATAGGGTAAAAACAGGTAGTGTGTCCCAACGTTTTCAATGTTAACATTCAAATTCATATTCAGCATGGCTAGACAAAGTAAGTTGGTTTCATCGGGATAATAAATAGAAAAGAAGGTAGGGGGTTAAAAAAGTTTTGTGTGTTTTAAGATACAGATGGCCTGGGGAAAGAAAATTCTGAGCCTTTATTTAATTAGTTAATTTTATAATTTCTTTTATTTCAGTAATTTAACCAAAATGTAACATTTAATAAATTTTATCAGCTGCAGGGTGTGAGGATTTTGGTCAAACCATGCCTTAGACATACTTGAAGATAGGCTGAGTCTACATGTTGTTAAATGTATAATGTGTGTATGATTATTTAATTTGATGGTGTACGTCTATCTTTTTATTTCTTATTTTCCAACAAGGAGGTGGAGGCAGAAAACATGCAAGAGGACACAACTGGCACACACAGACTCGTATGTGACTGTCACAATGCATGGAGGTGTCACAGGTTCCCCTCACCAAGGAACTCTTAGCATCTGTGGGTGCAGCACGGTCAAAATACTGACTCTTTCTGGATCAGGAATGAATCAGGAAAGAAAATGAATCCCAGAGCCAGAAAAGAGAGCTGACTGAGCAGTCTTTAGAGGACCTTAAGAAAAGGAAGAAAAGCTTGGAAGACGTATCCACTTGTCTTGCTAGAGAGGCAAATTCTCTTGCAGAAGAAGCTGAGGGCAAGGCTGGATCCAAGATGGCTCAGCTCCAAGTCAAATGCTGAGATTGGTACTGAAAAGGAAGAACTCAGAGATATGTAGGGTGAGGTTGTATGTAGATATGCTAGTGTTGTGTTGGTAAGGTTGCTTGGGTTGAGAATGTTACTATTTTGATTATCTGTTTTAATATTGAATTAATGTAATCCTGTAACTAAATTAATCAAAATAAAATGTTTTAAGAGTTTCTGGGATCATTGGATTGTTTGTGGTAATATGTTGTGTTGGTCTTAAATTTCACTGAGAATGGTCTTAAAAGGTCTTAAAAAAGTCTTAAATTTAACTCACTGAAACCTGCAAGAACCCTGTACAGGGAGCAGTGATTGGTGCAGTGGGTGGGCGTGAACTGACTGCACCAGTGACTACAAAGGAAAAGCCACAATCCAGTGTGACTCAGAGGGAATCAGAACTTCTTGACATCATAAACCAACTGAAAGGGGAGATAGCTGAAATCAAAGCAGCCATCCATGAGTCAAAAAGATCTTCCCAAACAGAAGAGTCGTCCAAACAGAAAACGGGGCTGTAGGAAGTGTCAAGAGCGCAATCAAGAGGAACAATGTGACCATTGCTTTAAGTGCGGGCAAAGTGGCCACCTGTCAAGAGGATGTAGAGCCCGGAGGAAACCCACTGACCAAACTGAACAAATAGGCATGTCAGCCTACAGTAACAGCCCTCCCATCCCCACTGGTTCTAAAACCTAAACAAAGTGAACAACAACGAAATGTTTATGAACTCATAACAGACGGTATCCAGTATCTTGAAACTAAAGTGGCAGCGAACGTCGAAGAAAAGTTAACAACAGCTGTGAGTGTCAATCTCCTGTCCCCAAAACGGAAAGCTCAACTCCTCAATCTGATTGGCAAGAAATACCTAATTATCTGCAGGTTTGAAGGAATAGAGACAAGGACACTTTGGGATACAGGATCACAAGTCTGCCTAATCAATGAACAATGGAAACAGCAGAATATTCCACATGCAACAGTGAGGAGTCTGTCTGAGATTTTAGGCCCAGGTACGTTAGAGGGCAGTAAATCAAACCCCTATTCCTTTCAGTGGGTGGGTTGAAGTCAAGTTTGATCTGCCTGCATCAGAAGCCACACCCTTAGAGCTTAAAGTTCCAGTGCTAGTAACTGACAGAAAGGGGGCAGCCGAGGAACCAATCATTGGGTTCAATGTTATTGAGTACCTAGTGGACAGAGACATAGACCCACCACGTGCAGTGGCAGACGCGGTGAGTACTGCATTTTCCTTTGACTGTAAAAAAACAGAAGTATTTTTGAAATTGATGAGAAGTAAGGAGGAGGGACTTAGTGAGGGCACAGTGAAAACAGGAAAAGAATTAATTAACCTTCCTGCGGGCCAAACAAAAATTGTCAGATGTAATATAAGGACAAGTCCACTCCTGGAACAACAAGATGCTCTGTTTGAGCCCGGTCTTCATTTGCATTTCCCAGAAGGCTTAGAGATTCAAGAAAATGTGGTACGATTACAATGAGGGACTCGGTCCAGCGTCCTTCTGCCAGTCACGAATTGTAGTGCCCACGAGATTCTCCTGTTTCCACGAACAAAACTAGGACAAACCCAAGTAGTTAGAACAGTATATCCGGCAGACACAGGAACAAGGGACATAACACAGATGAATGGAACACCAAATACCGAACAAGCTTTACTACCCCCAACAGAAACCCTGACAGCTGAACAAATAAACAGAACACGTAAACAAAGTGATGATGCATGGGACCCCCCAGTCCCCATTGGTCACCTTTGCCCCTCACAGCAGCTACAAGTGAGACAGCTACTGAGAAAGATAAGCAATGTTTTTGCTCGAGATGAATATGATGTGGGCACTATACCGTCACTGCAGCTCAAAATCCATCTTAGTGACCCTACACCAGTACGACAGACTTACACATCTGTACCAAAGCCACTCCACAAAGAGGTCAAGGAGTATCTAGAAGACCTCTTGAACAGAGGCTGGATAACAAAGTCCAAATCACCCTATTCCAGTCCCATTGTGTGTGTGAGGAAAAAGGATGGTGGTCTCCGTTTGTGCTGTGATTACAGGGAACTAAACAGAAAGTCCATCCCTGACCGCCATCCTATACCGCACCTACAGGATATGCTCAACACCTTAAAAGGAAGTTCCTAGTTTTCGGTGCTTGACCAAGGAAAGGCCTATCACCAGGGCTTCCTTGAGGAGTCCAGCCACCCTATGACAGCATTCATCACGCCATGGGGATTGTATGAATGGGTAAGAATCCCTTTTGGACTGTCATCAGCCCCTGCCGAATTTCAGAGGTCCATGGAGGAATGCTTGATGGGGCTGCGAGATGAGATTTGCTTGCCCTATCTAGATGACAATCTGGTCCACTCCAAAACATTTGAAGACCACCTGAAAGACCTACAGAGTGTGCTACAGAGCTATGAGAACCACGGAGTCAAGCTTACACCACGGAAATGTGAGCTCTTCAAAAACCAGGTCAGATTCTTGGGGAGATTAGTTACTAAAGAGGGATATACGATGGATCCTGCAGACATTGCTCCTGTCCAAGCTTTAAAAGAGAGGAAGCCCACGACAATTGGAGATGTCAGAAAACTGCTGGGATTTATTTCCTATTATTGAAACTATATCCCCAACTTTTCTCGCATTGCCACGCCACTATATGACCTCCTGTGTGTAGATAAAGCACCAAAAGTCAGCAGACAAAGACAAAAAAGGGAACGGACACAGGCAAAAGGGGGGCAGTTGTCATCATCACATCTGATTGTTTGGACACAAGAGCATCAACAAGTCATCAGCCAGTTAATTGATTTCCTCTCTGAGCCACCAGTCCTTGGGTACCCTGACTTCGACGAGGAAGACTGGACAGACATCATTGGATTACAACCTGAGGACAGAAGACTAAAGGAGTGTCAAGATGAAGCTTCAGGGCCAGTTCCCTTCTTAGGAGATGGAGGGGTAGAAAGAGGCTCAAGTGTTGAGAAAGAAGTTCTCCAAGGGGACCAGCAGCATGAGGACATAGAGATCCCAGACAGACAAAGTAATGAGGAGGATCGTCAGTCCTCTGAGTCTGCGAGCAGTGACCTAGAAGAGGCTGATACCTCTGTCCAGCAGAAGAAGTATCTTTCAAGATTAAGATAACCAAGATTAGTGTTTACTTACCACAAGTTAGGACAGCCCTTACTGTCAAGCGAATAAATATGTTAACCTTTGACAAACATGACTTGGTTCACTGCGCTGAAGCGCTGTGCGTGCGAAGTTACAAAATTTGAGAGGTGCACGACTGCGAGGCTATCGCGCACGGGTGGAGCCACCGCGATTACGTCATTTTCGGCGTGTGGACCCTCGCGCTGCTCACGCCACTCGTGCTGCGTCAAGTATAAAGGCTTAAACCAGGCTTAACATGGATGGTGTTGTTCTGTCATGTCCATACTATAAAGTGACTACATTTCAAATTTTATTTGAATTTGTAGTGAAATATAGAAGTTATGGTTATTTATACTGAAGAATCTCTCCACCGATCACAGACTTTTCTTCATTTAGCTTTAATAGTCGAAGAAAAAAGGCGCATTTCTTCCATTTGAAATGTCAACTTTTTTATTTCTAAGCCAGTTTAACATGGATGGTGTTGTTCTGTTTGTATTTAAAAGCTCCATCCAGTGGTGCGATTTAATTTGCCATTTTTGGACATTAAATTTTTTTGTAAGATAAACCAGGTAATCTTACTGCTTATGTTTTTGCGATAGTGAATCTGATAAAAACAAGAGAGCTTCATACCATTTTAAAACTCACCAGGATTCACTAAATTTGACTTGATCTTTAAACAATGTTCTGGAAGAGGACCCCCAGATAACTCCATTATAAAAACATTTATGTACATTTATAGCTCAGGTGTTGCATTTTGTCGCTTCATAGATTCTCTCTTCTCTCATTACACAGGCTGTTTAGATAAATATACTGTCACGGTGAGGCGGCCCCCTACCGGCCGCCTCCGTCCACAGCGGCTGTTGTTGTTGTTGTTTGGTGACGTCATGTGCGTCCCTCAGGTGGGCGGAGCCCGTGATCCGTCTCACCTGAGGGTCGTTTGTTTGCCTATATATGTCTTGTCTTTGTACCAGTTGACCGCTGGTCATTATATCCTTAATTTGGATCTATTGCACGGGTTTTAGGTTTGCACACTTTCTATTAAACCATCCTTTTTCCCTGAGACTTGGCGTGATCGCTTCCTTTTGGTTCGCACACCCTGCCCGTCACAGAATGACCAGCCACCCTTCGGAAGCCGCCGAGTCTCTTTTTCTTTCTCCTTCGTTCGTGGTCATGTCTCGTGGTAAGTGTTTGTCTGCGTGGTGTTTTGTTTGAAGAGCTCCGCCGTGCTTTTGTGTTTTGTGTGTGTGTGTGTGTGTGTGTAGCACGGCGAGGACCAGGGCAGTCTGCCCTGAGACAGCTCTTCGTGTCCGTTGTATGTTGCGGGAGTTTCGCCGTGCGCTTGTGTATATGTGGCACAGCGAACACCAGGGTGTCTGCCTGGTGGACTCTCGTGTGTGTTTTGTATGTGTGTACGGGTGACGGACGTGTGGACCAGTGTGCGTGCTCGTTATGTTCTATGTTGAATGTTTTATGTGTGACGCGGTTGCCGCTCGTCACTGTCGCCTCGCTCCCCGTGTGTCGTGTGTTTAATGTGGGGAGCGACTGCGGCTCTGAGCGGCGCGCGTCACTGTGTGTGTGTGTGTAAGCAGAGCGCGCATGTGATGGGTTCCGTCTGTCTGTTTGTACACCGTTTTTTGTTTGTCTAGTATTTGCGTGTGTGTTTTGTCCTAGCGTGATGTCAACTGTTAAATGTAATTCCACACATGCTCCTCCCCTTAAATGTGTGTTTGGGGGGGGACCGGCTGTGGTCCCGTGCCATGGGGTGTGGCACGGAGGGCGTCTCTCCCGAGGGAGGCCCTGAATAGGGTAGGGCACGTTTGTGTTTTGTGTTTGTATATGTGTGTGTGTGTGTGTGAGGTTGTGTTCTTTGTGCAGGTGCTTCTCCTTGGCAGTGTTCCTGGACCTTGTGGGGGTCTCCACCTGGCAGGAGCCCCCTTGTGTTGTGGGGTGACCGGAGCCCAGTCGTGAAGAGCCCCTCCCTAGAGGGCTGGGGCCCCCGGATGTTTGGGGACCATGGGGCTCCGGTCTGAAAAGCTCCTGCTGGGGATGGAGATCCTCCCTCCTGCCCGGGGTGACCAGGAGGCCCTTGGGGCTGCTCCCTAGCCCGCGTCGGGGGTGCTCTGGGCCTCGGTCTCTGGCGCTCCTGGGTTGGGTGGAGGAGTCCACCTTGAGATGAGAGGCCCCGGGAGGGGTTGGCTCCCCAGGAGGCTGGGGTGACCCCTAGCAGAAGGCAGGGGTCAGCTCTGGGAGGAGGTAGGTCCAGGAGGTGAAGTAGCCACGCCTTGGAGAGGTAGCCTGCACACCCACACACACACGAGGGACGAGAGAGGAGCCGTAGCCCCTCGTCCTCACACCCATGGGGCTTACCAGCTGAATGCCGGTTAGGGCGTGAGGGCCCTGTGACCGACCGGGGCGTGGTTTTGTGTTGTTAACGGCCCGGTCGGTCCAGGGTCCCGCCCGGGGAGGTGAGCTGTGTAATGTTTTGTGTTTTATGTTTCAGCTCCCGGACGGCAGGAGGTGTGTTCCTGCCTGTCTCTGCCTTCCTGCCCCTTCATGTTTTGTGTGTAGCCGCACCCAGTGGAGGGGAGTGCGGCTTGGTGGGGGGGTCTGTCACGGTGAGGCGGCCCCCTACCGGCCGCCTCCGTCCACAGCGGCTGTTGTTGTTGTTGTTTGGTGACGTCATGTGCGTCCCTCAGGTGGGCGGAGCCCGTGATCCGTCTCACCTGAGGGTCGTTTGTTTGCCTATATATGTCTTGTCTTTGTACCAGTTGACCGCTGGTCATTATATCCTTAATTTGGATCTATTGCACGGGTTTTAGGTTTGCACACTTTCTATTAAACCATCCTTTTTCCCTGAGACTTGGCGTGATCGCTTCCTTTTGGTTCGCACACCCTGCCCGTCACATATACTTTATAAATGTGTTTATTGTGTAGAATTAGACAAAAGAGGCCGCATTTTCAGTAATTGCTGGCATTGTCTTTTGCCAGGAAAAATTTTCAGTCAAATGAAAATTTCTTGCTTTAACCCATGACTTTAACCCATGTGCTAAGAGCATTACTTGGGCATCACTGTGTTGTGTTTGCGCTACGAGCATTACTTCTGCATCTCTGTATGCGCTACGAGCTTTACTTGAGCTGCCGTTTAAAGCCATGGAGAATAAACGTCCCTCTGTCTCACCCACGCCTCCGGCTGCCTCTGTTCCGACGCCTTCGGCGTCACACAATAAAGTTACAGTCAACCATAGACCACGTCTTGCTAGAGTGGACTCTATTGTGTTTGACAGAGTTATTGAGGACCTAGTTCTCAGATGCAGAATTATTTTTCGTGGCCTTGAGATGAGGCATCATTACCAGTATCGGAGTCAAACCCCTGTAAGAGAGCAGATCTTCATATCTGACACTGTTGAATCAGTCAGAGTTGATGCTGTCATCAGGAAAATGAACATGATTAATGAGTTTACTGGCTATTACCTGCACTCTGACCATGCTGCCACTGGTTTTGAAGAGCCAAGCAACAGATTTATTAAAAATTCAACAGTTCTCCCTCCTCATTGCAGTGAAGGACGGCCAGAAAAGAGAATTCCTACAAGTAATGTTAATTAATATTTTAAGACATATTTAATGTCTTGAACTATTTTGTATGCAACAAACGGCAAACATGTGCATATAATTGCTTTTTTATTTTCTATCAAAGGTGTTCCAGTTTTGCCTCTGTACATCCATTTGTACTTTGATGGATTTGGACTCTACAGGAGGAAATACCACTCAACCAATGGGATGCATTTTTCTCTTGGGAATCTGCCACGGTGGGAGGGTGCTAAAAGGGAACATATAGGCATTATAGGCCTTGGAGAACCAGGTACATCTTAAGTAGACTTGAACTATTTTGCATTTTACTGGGGTACATGAAATGGAAATACAATGTAACTATGGTTTCAAAATATAGGTACATCATTTGAACTGTGTATGGGTGCCATTGCTCCATATGTAAAAAAGCTTCAGGAGGGGTACTTTGCCAACTGCCCCTATTATGGAGGGAAGGTGTTGTTTGTGGAGGGATTGGTGAGATCAATGCAGATATGCCCCAGGCAAACCACTGTGCAAACTGTTTATCTTCTACAGCAAATAAGAGGTACACTGTTGCAGCAGCACTTTCTTGAATTGGTTGTCTTGACATTACAATAAATACAAATATGTTTCTTAGGTGCAGATTTTGCACAGTCGACAAGGCTGAACTCTCAGATCAACAGGCTGCCATGAATGCACCCCGTCGAACAAAGACAAGTACAAATGCCATTATTGCACAGATGTTAGAGATAGGAACAGTAGAGAGGAAAGCAAAAGAAACCGAGACTGGCACCTTGTTCAGCCCACAAAATCAGCTGTTTTCCAGCGAAATTATTATTGAGCCACACATTCAGGTAATGTGCATTGGGTGATATTAGGTTCATGAATTATAAAATACACAAAAAAGTACAAATGTATTCCCTGTGCCAGTGATTTATATGAACAAAAGTCATTGTTATAATTTGGTTGCTGCTCTCTAACATAATTTAAATTGTTTTCTCAATATCAACATAATAAAAAGGATTCAGTGTGGATTTTAGTGTGGATTTTAGTTCCATTTTCACTTTTCACTTACTGTATTTTTATTATATTTTGTATTATATTTTTGTTATATAACATTGAAATTCATACAATGACAGTAGGCCAATTATGTGTTAAAATTCCATTAACATCTATGTATGTTGATATAAATCTGGCTCGTAAAAGAATAAACTTACATTCACATTCTAGTGTGGCAGAATTGTTTAAATCTTAATTTAATAGTAATTGTTGTTATATGTTATCACCATGCAGTAATGGGTTAATATCTCTACAGTAACATTGTTAATTTTTCTTTATCTATAGACAAGACTTGACCACTTGGTGTGGGGAGACTTCAGATTAGTCTGGCATTAGATTAGGCAACATTAAGAGTGAAGTTAGGCAGTTCCTGTCTAGCCTCATTGCATCTATTGAGAGGCCTCACTGGATCAAGCAGGTAAAACACAATTTGTATGGACACACTGCAATCAATCTCATTGGTTTTTTGCCTGTTATGCTAATATTACGTTACTTTCTTTTATTTAATTTCAGCTGCCAGACCTTGACCACTTAGCATGTGCCACTGGCTGTGAAGTACTCCATCTTCTTCAGCTCTTGCCAGTCATCACACGAGATGTTATATATTATCCTGAAGCATTTACATCTGCATCAGCCGAGTTCATTGGCCGCAATAATTGTTCGCTAATAACAAAAGCCAATATTTTGTTGAGCAACTATGTATCTCTGATCCACTCTGCTAGTCTTACCGAATATCAGGGAAAGCAGCTACAGGAAACAATATGTGAACACCACAAACTGTTTGTGAAGGTGAGATATTTTTCCTCTACAGAATTACAATAGTTTGAATGCTTATCACCTGTTGATTACATATTTGGCCAAATGTACATGCACACCTGAACATATCTGCTTGAACATGATAACCATCATTAATGCCCATGGAACGCTTTTGAGTAGATTTATGAACATCAATGAGGAGGTTTGCCTTCATTCCTCTATAACAGTATCAGTGAGATGAGGTGCTAATGTTGGGTGATAAGGCCTCATCTTATCTTCCCTTTTGTCATGTCATCTCCCCCCCCCCCCCCCAAAAAAAAAAAAAAAAACAAGACAGTGTGTTATCTATGGAAATTGTTTGCTCTGTGCTTGACTTTGAAACCCCTTAATGCCTTTGCCATGTACTGTACGTTGTATGCATGTTATGTCATTTCTGTGTTATTGCTGTCCAGATCTGGAAAGCTGAGGTTGCAAACCGTGCAAACATTCACTGTGGTTTCCATACTGGAGAGCAGATAAATGTCTTGGGCCATCCCATGATAGGTGACTGTAACAGATTTGAGCGGTACCACCACAGAGTGAAGGACATAGGTCATTACTGGTCCTGTCTGAAAGACCAAGTTCTGTCAGGTCATGTCATAGATTTCCATGAAAATTTAAATGGAACTCATGCATCCAAGCAAATGTTCAAAGCCATACACAAAATAATTATTGTAATGATTTTTTCAAAGTCTGCTCCATGAGAATCTAAATTGTACTGTACATGCAGAATTGCAGAATGAATGTAAATACAACTGTTACGGAACAGCTCCGGACCCTTCCCCGTGGGCGTGTCAGAATGTCGTCTGCGTGCGGTTATGTCCATGTTTGTACTTCCGTGGGCAGCCCCGTCGACAGGGGGGGACAACCGGGTCTGTTGTCCCGGGCCCCAGGGCCAGGGGGGCCCATCAAAGAGCCCAGCAATTTATTTTTTATTTAAAGTCTATAATTTTAAATAATCTTGAAATCTTTCATTAATATAAATTTTTGTACTCAACATAAGCTCAATGGCTAAAATATATGTTTTTTTTACCTATCTGCATATTTTCCATTAAGTGCATACACCCCCGCCTCCCACTGAAAAATGGTTTGATCCAGCATCGACCGTAGCTGGCTGGTACCCGTCCAACAGCGGGAAATACAGTGGTGGATAGTTAAAGTAAATACAGAAATCTGGAGCGCAGAAAAGAAAGTCGAATTTTAATGTATTTGAAAAGTGCTGGAATTTAGGCTAAAGTACTACTTCGTTTCACAACAAATGTAATTCCAGGACGAAAAATGAGAGAACGTGAAGACGTTAAGATTGGGCGTTTTGAAAATAAACAACCATTAAATAATGTAAATAAAAAGCAAATTATTTCGAGTATATGTATAAATATTTAACTTAATTATGTTTAGCGTTCAGGGAAATATTGAAATGGACATTTAAAGTGACGTACAAGTGCTTGAATTCCACCTTATAAAGGTGTATGAACCCTGCAAACGTGACTTTGTTCATTGCGCTGAAGCGCGGCGCGCGCGAAGTTACAAAATTCGAGAGGTGCACGACCTCGCGAAGAATCGAGACCCTCGCGCAGGTTCGATTACTTCATTTTCGCCGCGTCAAGTATAAACCAGTCAGCTGTCAGAAACAGCTGATGTGTGGCTGTATTATATACTATATAACCTAACACAAGGATTGTCTGCTACAGAGAAAATTCAAATGACGTAAGCCGGGGGGGGGGGGGGGGGCTGTTCGTTGCGTGTTCGTTTGTTACACCTGTGCCTTGTCTCGAGGTCACGTGGGTCTGTGTATTCACCTATTTAATGTGCGTTCGCGCAGTGTCTTGTGCTCGTCTTTGTCTAAAGCTACGTGTCAGCGTGAGTGTGTGTGTGTTCTGCTTGCGCTCCGCACAGAGCTTACTCATGTCTTCACAATAAACGTTATATGTTCACCGTAACCGTCTTGGTGCCTGCCTCCTACACCCAGACATTACAACAACTCTACAAAAATAATATTTCATTAATATTAACTATTCATGGATAATACTTTAATATGTGTGATCCTTTATAGATAATTTAATTAATATAACTGCTATTTACTTTTGTGAAACCATGCAGATTTGAAAAGCAGATTAGAAAGAAGATAAAATATTATGTAATCTAAAATAAGAACATGGACAAATGAATGGTCCTACTGTTGAAATGAACATGAAATGATTATTTAAATATTAGAGTAAGTGTTTTTGTATCAAGTTAGAACTGAAATGACATGAATGACATGGAATTACTTAAAAGTTCATGAAAATATTCTGTACTCAATTTATTGCCCACAAGAATGGTGTGAGTATGGAGAGGAACATGGTCAAAAGGATTGGGATCTTAGATGCCCTCTACCAATTGCTGATGCCTGGAGATGTTGCAGATGCCACATCAATCCATGGCTTGCCAGGCTATGCCCCCATATATGGAGAATCTGGATCTGTTACACTGATGTCAGCCAGTGACATGACAAAGACAAGGTTTTGGTAGGTAGACATTTCCCTCATTAACTGGGTCAGATATTCTGTGAGCTTGAGTCCGGTCACAAATACTGCAGCACTACCTAGGAGATACACAAATAAAAGTGCTCTGAAATATGCTTAGATTACTTGTAGAAGGAGTGATGCAATGTTTAAGGAAGCCAATACTGTTTGCCTGTATAATAAGAATTAACCTGCTGTTTCAATACAGATCTAAGATCCCATGATCAGAGAATCTGGCAAGAAGTGTTAAACCTACAAATCTGTAAGAAGTTAAGAAAGCCTGACCTTGTTGAGCATATGGGTAGCAGAATCTTGGCACAAGAGAACATTTTCCTGGGAGCAAAGGTTGGAATTGGCTATTGGGCTTGAAGCCTGTATCTTTAAATGTTACATGTTAACAACTTATAGTAAACAACTAATTGTTGCCATTCAGGCAGACACGGCACAGCACAGAGTGCAATTATGTGCCTATTTATTGTGTGTAGAAGTAAATATATAAAAATTGTATATATCAGTAAATACTGTGATTTCTTTGTCTGTTTATATTGTATATTTTTGATCTTCTATTTCTAACTCTGAGTGCTTTATATCCTTTTGCTGCTGCACATATAAATGTAGAATTTATAAATGATTACCTTATATAAATAAATTATCATAGGTCTGGATTAGAGGAAAGACGGTTGTGAAGAACATTAATAATGCTCTTGCTGGCCCTGGACAGCTTTACATGCAGTACCAAAGTGCAACATTGTCCCCCAGACATTACAAGTATGCGTGAAATTATTTCTTTGTGCCATTAGTCCACATCTGCAGGTGTTCTTAATGAAATGAAATGTGCCATATTTTGTCAATTGTGATTTTTACACCCCAATCGAAATTTGTCCTCCGCTTTTAACCCATCTGTGCAGTCAGAACACACACACACTAGTGATTACTAGGGGGCTGTGAATCACACGTGCCCAGAGCGGTGGGCAGCCCTAGCCCGGCGCCCGGGGAGCAGTTGGGGTTAGGTGCCTTGCTCAAGGGCACCTCAGTCATGGCCTTAGGTCTGGGAATCGAACCCACAACCCTCCGGTCACAAGACCAGTTCCCTAACCGCCAGGCCATGACTTAAGCAGTCAATGTCTAATTTTAACTTTTTTTTCAGATTTGACATCAAGACAATTAGAGTTGGATCATACATAGAAGCAAACATAGAAAGTGCAAGACACAACCTGTCTCAACCTGTCAAAATTACAGGCATATGGGCTTCTGTGTCAGGTATATCATCTTTCTGAATGCAAGGTTTTCATTTTAAAATTGATTGGAGAAATATGCTGTATGTGGGCCAGAAACCAATTGAACTCTTCTGTTACAGAAAATCCTCAGCTTTTGATTGAGGGTATAACATTTCAGCCATTAAATAGGAAGGATCCTCTAACAGGCTGTGAAGAATTCAAAGAGGGGGTTATGGTTCTGCTCACACCTTCAGCCATTACAGAAACCCTCGTTTATCTCCACCACAAGTGCTTTTGGCAGCCTCAACGTCATCTTGGGATAGGGACAAAATCAAATACTATTAGCCATGGTAACTACTGTGTAAGAACAGGGACTCAGATTAGTCACAATGTAAACAACAGGTGCTACATAAAAAACAGATATCTTCATGCCCACTTAGAATAACTTTACTCTTTAAAATCTTTTTTTGGTCTTTGCCCCTCTTCTTTTCCTTGTTGTTACTATCTTTAATTTTCACTTACATTTTATGGTATGATTGCATATTTATTACTAATAGTATTTATCTTAATCTTTCTGTCATCTTACTTTATTTTTCTGTTAGCTTAGTGATATGTTGTATGCAGTTGACTTGACACTGTTTTATATTACGCTACGTATTATTACTTATGTTACATTTGTTCTGAAAATGGTATTGTGGTCATTGTAGTACATACTTGCATATATAATGTTTGTGTGTGTATATATATATATATATACATACATGTATTGGTTTATTTTTGCCAGTCTGTTAAGTAATATGTGTTAAAATAATAGTATTGTGTTTTTTATTATGAATAACAAAGAAAAATAAAACAATACATTTAATAAAATTTATTTTATTGTAATTATTTACTAGATACCTTGCAATAAAAGATGCATAATGTTTACAGTTCAATTTTCCATTAAATATTTTAAAATATTTTTAGAGTAAATTTAAACAATAAATATTATCCTACATCTTGAGACATCTTGAGATGTTATTATAGTCAAGACATCTTAAGATCAGTGTCTATAGACACGTCTTAAAGACATGTCTTCATTTCTTAAGACATGCCTCAAGATGTCTTGAGATGTCTTCATAATGTGTCTTTAGACATGTCTTAAGACATCCAAAGACATGGTGATGGCTGGGTATGTATTCAATGTGAATGCTATGCTGATGAAGGTGGCAGATACTGATGTACTGCAATGTTCGATATCTTTCAGATATTAAATTCCATAAAACACACCTGGAGTCCCATCTCTTCTTCAAGTGTGTAACAAAGTGTTTCAACAAAGTTTTATTAAATGTTTGTGTCATATGTGGTAACAATGTAAAAATGAGTTTTATTGATATAGATGTATCTTTGTTTGTTTGATTTAGAGGGGAGATAATACTGTCCACTGGAGTGTGTGTCCTTCCGTTAAAGAGGCTGTCTGTATTTTTTTGAATGAACAGTCCACTACAGTTGTCTTTCTTTTTTTATGAAGTACTTGTTAATTTTATAGTTGTTAATTTAAGTATCCAAATCAAACAAAGTTAATGCTGTTTCCTTTTGGGATCAGTCGGGAAATAAAAGCCCCACATTAATTTTAGAGCTGTCTGGTTTGTGTGATTCCCTCCTTCTACACCTGGCCACATTTGTAACAGGAACCACTGAGCTACTAAACAAAATAACCAAACAGAATTATATTCGTATTCGTATAGTATCAAATAAGTAGCTACGTTATCTGGCTGGGTTAGTTAGCGCTACAACATCCATTATAAAAACACTTTAACACATTGAATTTTCCACCAACTTAGTCAAGACACGAGATTCAACCGTGAGGTAACGGAACGAACAAAATAGTGTGGTTAAGATGTGGTTAAAAGGTGTTAGTGGTACGTATTACTAAGTTAAGTACTTACAGGTCAACCAGTACTCCAACACTTCCAAACACCAACACGACAATAGGCGCAACTCCACTAAACGCCCGATGCTGATATTGAGAATAAGGAAACCTGTGGTCTGTAATGTCCGATGGTGATGGTAGGTAGAGGTGGGCGGATCGATCTAAATATCGATACCAACGCTGCTCTTGATTTGGAGCAATACTCGTGTAAAAAGATTAATACTCAATCTTTTTAACTCTCCCCCACACACCGACTGCTGCGTACGTGGATTCATCAAAGTCTCTTCTCTGTCTGTAAGAGCAGCGTTGCCAACTCCTCAGTAAGGAAAGACGTTATTGGCTGTCCTAAAAGTCGCTGAATGGCGTCATCGCTTAATTTGCATAATTCGTGTTTTTGAAGCTATAAAATAATAACGTTGTGGGAGAGAAAAACGAGTAAAAAATACACTAAATATGTTAGAGTGACTGACTGAGACTGTGTGAGTTAAATTCAGTGATTTATTTTGTATTACACTGAAGACGCATTTATATTTACATCCGGCTCTGTAAACACGGGGCGGGGTCAATCAGCGGCGGGTTTGGGCATGCGCAGTTCATTTGCAGCGTGGACGTGGAGCGGTGCGGGTCTGCTCTGACTGTCAGACTGCATTGTGAGTGTTGTGGGCGGGGCTCACGGCAGCACCCGCTGCTCGCTGAGGACAGTAACTGAAGACCATGTGTGTTCATCTCCGAGTCTACAAAAGTCTCCAGTAACACCACAAAAAGTCGCTAGATTTGTCACTACTCGCTTAAAAAAGTCACACAGCACGGAGCAGCGCACCCGCCCCCTCTCGTCTTTAGTCTTTACACCGTCACGTTGCTCAGCAACCATGCAGGTAGGCTCCGCCTGGCCCCGCCCACTCAGCGCTCTCCTCGAGTCGACACCTTACAGTACGGAGAGAGAGAGACACCACCGGAGTATTGAAATATCTGAGAGGAAGACATGCGCCGTTTGGCTTTATTTTATTGCAGAAAATAAAACTACAGCAAGCTGTATAGTTTGCAACAGGGCTGTTAAATACAGTGGAAACACAACAACTGTGTTAGTTGTAATTAATAGGGAGAGTTATGGAGTTAATATGGAGATAAATACATCCAGAACTCGATGTCGAAACATGCCTGCTTATAGTTTGAATTTAATGTGATAATGGTGAGGTGAAGTCAACTCTAGCTTTCTTATTCACAGCTTCATGAATATGGTGGGACCATTTAAGGTGGAATTTTAGATAATAAATTGGTTATTTTAGTCCAAATGTGCGGTCTAGCGTCCTTTCCATTACACATTTGCAAGAATAACATGAGAGGTGGTAAATATATCAAATCAAATTTATTTATATAGCGCTTTTCACAACACATGTTGTCACAAAGCAGCTTTACAATCTTTACAGGATTTACAAGGTTAACAATCGTATGGGTCCAAATACATCTTTCTGCTAAGATGCGTTTGTAAAACAGCCCTTGTTATTGTGCCGGTCATCAGGTGCAGAATTTAAAATTAAAAAATAAAAAATGTAAAATTATTTTTTTTAGCAATTGTTAGAATGACTAGAACATGTAATTACAAAATTATTGTTGAATGCACCAACTTATATTTTCAACTTGTTATGTCTTTGTTGTAGTTTTACAACGTTGGATAATGATGGTAGTCAAAATGGCATATGCACCGTGCACAGTACACAGGACACAGCATTTCTGAAATGTTCACATATTGTGGAATAGTTACTTGTGTGTATTTGATTCATTGCAATTTCTAAATGTTTTTTAATCTGTTTTTTTTTATTAATGATTTTTTTTATTGGAAATTTGGATACATACAAAGTACAGTACGTTCATTAATCAGTTTCAATTTTCACTCTTTTTCAACCCCCCCTTCCCCACCGCATAACATATGCGTATCCACCCCCTGAAGGAAAAAAAAATTATAATAATATTGTACATCTGCCCGTCCATCCCCTATACACAAACCACTGTTGTTACAACAAGAGGTAACCAATATCTGAGTCCAGTACCAAAACACATGTGCACACACACATAACATACAAACACATCCATAAAGCAATACAAAATATCACTGTAAAGGGCAGTACATTTCAGATTATGTCTTATACCAGTATTTTCAGTGTTGCAGATGAATATATGATCTACGAGAGATAAGAGGCTCAGTGCCAGAGCTCTTCTAAGTGCTATCAAGCATAGATTTAAGTTTACCTAAATACGTCAGAAGAGGCTCCCAAGTAGAAGTGAATTTGTTCTTAGAGCCTATAAGTGAATATTTTATCTTCTCCAAGTGTATGAATTGCATCAAGTCACTCAGCCATATAGATGTTTTGGGAGGACTTTTTGACTTCCAATGCAATAATATTCTTCTTCGAGCGAGTAGTGTTGTAAAAGCAATAATGGTTTTGTGTCTGTTTATCCTATTACAGTCGGAGACACCAAAAATGCCTGCTATTGGGTTGGGATGGAGATTAATTTTGAGAGCTTCTGACAGAATAAAAAAAATCATAGACCAATAAGTTGCCAAAGCCGGACCCCAGCAGGCACAGGACGTCACTTCGATGTCAGCCAGGCGATGGCCTCCAACGTTGGTCAGACGTTTAAATTTAGTTGAAAATGAAAATCGGGTTGACGTCAAAACCCGACGTCATATTAACATCAACATCCAACGTTGAGGAGACGTTGAATTAGGGTTGGTTCCCAGCAGGCACAGGACGTCACTTCGATGTCAGCCAGACGTTGGCCTCCAACGTTGGTCAGACGTTTAAATTTAGTTGAAAATGAAAATCGGGTTGACGTCCCGACGTCATATTAACATCAACATCCAACGTTGAGGAGACGTTGAATTAGGGTTGGTTATTAGTCAGTTATTGCTCAAAAATTAACGTCAGGTTGACGACAAGCTCAACGTTATATAAGCGTTACATTTTAGTTGAAAATGAAAATCAGGTTGACGTCAAGATCTAACGTTATGGAGACATAAAATTAGGGTTGGTTATCAGTCAGTTAGGTTGACCTCAAACTTCACTACTGGAGAGATGTTCATTTTTGGTTAGAAACAAAAGTTGGATTATCAGTCAAAAACCAACAATGTTTTTAATGTTATTTAGACATTTGACTGAAGTTGGAAATAAGTCAAGCTAACGTTACACCCCAAAGTTATCTTGACATTAAACTCTAAGAATAGATAGACATTGAATTTCAGTTGGAAATCAAAGTCAGATATTTGTCGAAAACCGATGTCAGGTTTTCATCAAGATCCAATGTTAGACAGATGTTGAATAATGGTTGGAAATGAAAACTGGATGTTAATTTAATTAACAATATAAACCAGAGTTATTAATTTTAAGCAGAGAAGTTAACCTTTACTAATGTTTGGATTAAATGGCATAAACAACAGGATATCAAAACCCTTTTATTGAAATGATATGCTTACCTTGTTTTTAAGCAGTATATTCACAAAACAAAGTTTAATGTAACAGTATTCAAAATAACTATACAGAAGTCCACCACCAACAGAAATTACACAATCTCCACAGCAGTCTTTCAAAATAGTCCTTTAAGTTTTTTTTTTCTGCCGCCTCCACCCACTCTATCGCCACAGCTGCAATGTTTGCCTCCGTTGCATCCGTGGTCCTCTGGACACTTTCTGTAAGAATGAATTGCATTTGTAAATCTTTGAGTAATACAGAATACAGTAAGCAGTAAATCACCAAGTTGTAGACGTTGTTGGTGGCCATTCACATTTAATACATTCTTAGTCCAGCTGGCTAAATTTAGGCATAATTATGTGAATGCCAGCAGCTTCCTTTTTTCAAGATAACAAAGAATGTAATCGGGTTTTTCTAGTATCCGCATGTTTATACTAAGAAAAGGATATATGCTTTTCACCTGTGACAACAGTGAAGTCAAACTTTAGCTAGCTAATATATTAGCTAATAGCTATACTATTTTAGGCTATGAATGGCGCCAGTTAACCAAAAAGCAACTGCTGAGAACTAAAGAATCACATAAAACGCGAGCTCAATAGCCATGTCCCATAAAATAAAAACCCATGACCAAAATGAATTTATATATTTTCCTCACCTTCCTTCACCTTCACCGTCCACAAACTCAGAACTAAGCTCCCGTGAACTGTGCGTGATGTCCGACAGGCGCACCTTAGTCCTGTATCTTTCCGCCGCATGACTTCAGAGTGGAGGGACTAGTTCTGTTGCCTGACAACTGACATTGCTTTCAAATGTTTTAAATTAGATGTCAAACATCCAAGTCAAGTATAATAATATTATATCAATCTTATATCAATTGTTTGTATTGTGGCGTGGGGTGGTAGAAAGAAGTTGCAGAGAAGTCCATTCTCCAAACAGAACAGAGGTTTTGTTGTTCTTTGTAATAAAACTGGCACTCACAGGCACAATCAGTATAACTCGAGGCCTAAATGAGGTACCCCTTGCACATGAAACACAGGGGGAGGTCATGACGACAGCAACGTTACACATACATGGAGGGGAAACTAAGATAATGCACAGGTACACAAAAGGATGGACCGGGGTGACTTAACTAATAAAACACAATAATAATCATTAAAAACACTATACAAACATAAACATCGCATAATTAAACATAACAGGGCCGGGGCCGCAAGGGCTCATGGGTAATGGTGTCACCCTCTGGCACCCCCCATTGGCCCGACGCTACACAGCCCCCCCCCCAAGAGGTCAGCCATCCCAGCGACCACACACAAGACAGTCCAGTAGCGTAGAAGGGCAGAAACATGGCATCAAACACACAATTACAGCCGGATGAGGCAGATCCTACTCAACGCGCATGTAAAGCGCAAATACAATCCTGGAGGAAAGAAAAAAACAGCAAGGGCAGTACAACTCAAGACATACGCATGTCGTGTACAAGGCATTAACATAACGACTCCCGGCGTTGAACATGAGCACAGCAGTACGGTAACGTTGTCAAGGTGGCATCAAAAAGATTAGGCATCACCACAATGCACAATAAACACCTGGCACATAACGGACTTGGCATAACAAACAGAGGGAGAACAGTACATAAGGCAATCAATAGTTAGACACAATTAAAAATGTGTATATATATATATATATGTACACACATAGAAAGAACAGAATGTTAACAAGGCAGTTCACAGAACAATCTATGTCACACAGTCCTGCAGGCGCCGCGGTAGCCTCCGCGTGCGCTGTGGCCTGGCCGGACCGGCCACAGGGGAAGTAGCAGGACCAATAACCGGGGAGACAGGCGATGAAGAGTCCGGGCAGCGTCCAGCACCCTGCACCTTAGGCCGGTACGGGGCAAGGCGGTCGCGGTGCACCACGAGGCGCCGCCGGCCCCAGCGGATCCGGTAGACCACGTCACTGACACGCGCGAGCACAGTGCAAGGCCCCACCCATGCGGACTGCAGCTTGGGGCACAGTCCCTTCTTTCGACGGGGATTGTACAGCCAAACCTCAGAGTGCACGGGCAGGGGCCCGCCGTAGCAGCGCATGTCATAGGCGCATTTCTGGCGCAGTCCGGCCCCCGCCTGGCTACCCCTGGCTCGCATGTGGACGTCGAGTATTCTTGTCCGCAGCCTAGAAACGAACACAGGGCCAGGTTCAACATTATCATCAGTGGGAGGTGCCCCAAATGCCAGGTCCACAGGTGATCGCAGTTCATGGCCGAACATAAGCATGGCGGGGGTGAAACCAGTAGTCTCCTGTAAGGCGGAGCGGCATGCCAACAGGACGAGAGGCAGTTGTTTGTCCCAGTCACGCTGGTTCTCCTGTGTAACCATGGCCAGTTGAGTAGCCAGGGTTCGATTGAACCGCTCGACCAGGCCATCACCCTGTGGATGAAGAGGAGTTGTTAGAGTCCTGTGCACCCCCAGCAGGCGGCAAACCTCGGTCATGACGTCCGACTCAAAGTTTCGGCCTTGGTCGCTATGTAGGACCTCTGGGACGCCGAAGCGACAGAAAAACTCATGGAGCAGGGTCTCTGCTGTAGTAACGGCGCTTTGGTCGGGCACCGCATACGCCTCGGGCCATTTCGTGAAGTAGTCCATGGCCACGAGCACGTAGCAGTTGCCCGACTCAGTCACTGGAAACGGCCCCAGTACATCCACTGCCACCCTCTCCATGGGGCAGCCGGATTGCATGGGGTGGAGGGGCGCACGTGAGACTCTCGCCGGTCCCTTCTTGGCAGCGCATGTGTCACAACAATGGACAAACAGTTCAACTCCAGCTCTGCAGCCCGGCCACCAGAATCTCTGTCTCAGTCTGTGAAGAGTTTTTGTGATGCCAAAGTGGCCTGAGCCTGGCAGACCGTGGACAGCCTGCAGAACAGTGTCACGCAGGCCCTGCGGTACCACAGTTTGAGTTAAGCGGCTCCCAGTGCTCGGGTCCTCCCAAGTTCTGTGCAGGACGCCCCCAGCGATTCTCAGGCTGTCCCAGTTGGATCGCAACGCCTTAGCTACGGGTCCCCGTCGTACCACGTCATCCCAGTCCGGCACGGCGGCCGCCTCCAAAGCGTCCAGCGCCCACGCCAGTTCCGGGTCGGCCCTCTGAGCCGCAGCCAGCTCCGCAGTGGAGATGCAGGGTGACACAGGAGGGGCAACAGCAGTCCGGCCCACCGCTGCACATACACCGACAGTTTCTGCCTTTCCCTCAGCGCGCTGGCAGTGCTTGCAATCGTGGGAAGTGCACGGCCGGCGAGACAGTGCGTCAGCATTCCCGTGGATTCTGCCCGGTCTGTGCTCTACCAAAGTTAAACTCTTGTAGCCTGGCTAACCATCTCGCTAGCTGGCCCTCAGGCTCCCGGAAGTTCAACAGCCATTGCAGTGAAGCATAGTCTGTCCTCAGCAGAAAAGGTACGCCGTACACGTAAGGTCGGAAATGCCAAAGCCCTTCAACCACTGCTAACAGCTCGCGCCGTGTCACACAATAATTTTTCTCAACTTTGTCCAGGCGGCGGCTGAAGTATGCTATTGCGCGCTCTGAGCCCTCTTGGACCTGTGACAGTACAGCACCCAACCCGTGGTCGCTTGCATCAGTGTCGACAATAAAGCGCTCAGTGGGGGAAGGATAGGCCAGAACAGGCGCACTGCACAGTCTCTGCTTTAGTGTACGGAAAGCACACTCGGCGTCGTCAGGCCAGCTAAATCTCGTTCCGCCACCCCTTGTCAGGCGGTGAAGGGGGGCAGCAATGTCCGCGAAGCCCTTTACAAAACGGCGGCAGTATGACGTGAGCCCGAGGAAACTGCGAACTTGTCGCACCGTACGCGGAGTGGGCCATTCACGGACCGCGCCCGTCTTGCCGGGATCAGTGGCTATGCCCTCTCCGCTGACCACATGCCCGAGAAAATTAATGCGACGCTGAAGGAGGTTACATTTAGCCGGGTTGAGGGACAGATTGGCCTCCTTCACTAAGCCCAGTACCAACTCTAGGTTGGCCAGCGCAGACTCGAAGCCCGTAGCATGGACCAGCACGTCATCCAAATACACCACACATTTACTGCTCGGAACCCCAGACAACACTCGCTCCATTAACCGCTCGAAAGTGGCCGGCGCGTTACAGAGCCCGAAGGGGAGGACCTTGAAGTGCCAGAGACCTGCACCGATCGAAAACGCAGTCTTCTCCTTCGCTGACTCGTCCAACGGGACCTGCCAGTACCCGCTACGCAGGTCCAGGGAGCTGAACCAGTCTGAGCCAGCTAACCACTCGAGTGTGTCGTCTACTCGCGGCATCGGGTAAGAGTCGAGTTTAGTCACAGCATTTAAACGTCGGTAGTCGACGCAAAACCGCCATGAACCGTCCTTCTTCTTGGCTAAGACCACGGGGGCAGACCATGAACTATTTGAAGGCTCAATTACGCCGGCCGCTGCCATTGCGCGGATTTGGCGTTCGGCTGCCACACGCTTGGTTAAAGGGAGGCGATGCGGTCTCAGGCGGACAGGTTTGGCGTCGCCCGTGTCAATCGCGTGGCTCGCCAGCCCCGTCCTCGAACAATCACGCTCGCTCACAGCGAACAGTCCCCTATAGTGATTCAGCAGCTCGCTGAGTAGCTCGCCCTGCGACGCGGACAGGCCCACGCTACATCTAAGCCACAACTCATGGACCGGGTCCCCCGGTGACGGAGACAGCATTTCTCGACTCACTGGCACAGCTGATGTAACGCACGAACGTGAGGCTGCATCATCTCCACAGCACACGTCAACTCTTCGCCCGTTTAGCGACAACTCCCCCTGTCTATAGTTGATAACAGCCCCGTTCTTCCCCAAGAAGTCATTACCGAGGATGCAGCGATCAAACACATCCCCGACCCAGAACTCATGCGCCACGGGTCCCTGCCCGAAGTCAAAGGAGACATTGGTGCGCCCTAGCAGCTCAAACCGCTCGCCGGTTACTGATATTAAATTCCCCCGGACCCACTCCACAGCATCAGGCCCCCCTGAGCAATAATTAATCAGTTCAGGCCTAATTAACGAGACCGAAGACCCCGTGTCAATCAGAGCGGTAACAGAGATATCGCCAAACTTACATGAAATATGCCAGTCACGTTGTCCGGCGATTCTCGAAACAACGAAAGAGGGGTGGCCAGTGAGAACCGGAGTCACCGCGCCCCTCACCGGGCGGCTCCTTGCTCGTTTCCCGAGCCGTTGCACTGGCTGGCTTTGTGGCTGTGAGCCCCGCAATTCCAGCAGACCAGTCGGTGGCTTGCTTGGCGGTCGTGTGGGCGGGTCTGACGGGGCATCCTGTTAAGGCAGTCACCGGTGAAGATTTGTTCTGCCCTGACGGCCTCGTCCACGGCAGCGTCGAGAGTGGTCGGGTTGTACAGGCGGACGTGTCTCCTCAGCTCAGCCGGCTCCACCGCGCCCAGAAAAAAATCTAGTTCTAACTGCCGTTGGGCCTCGCGTGGGAACAGGGGGTAGGCCAGGCGAACCAACAGTGCCAGCTCCGATGCCAACACTCTCAGGCCTTCTCCCCGAGCACGGCGACGTCCCGCCAAGAGCTGCTTCGCCGTCGACTCGTCCGGTTGCCGCCCGAACCTGCTCCTCAGTGCCGCTTTGAGTGGCGTCAGTGCGTTCCTGTCCTCCGCTGGGAGCCCGACTAGAACCCTGAGCGCAGGTCCCCGTAGCGCCAGGCACAGTTGAACCGCCGTCTCAGTGTCCGACCAGCTCTCGTAGTTGGCGACGGCATCGAGCTGAGCCTCGAACGCCGCCCAATCCGCTTCGCCGTCATAGCCAGGCAGGCTGAGCCGGCGTGTCGGGCCGGTCGTCGCTTCCGTTGCCGATGTACGCGTGGCGGCGGGAGGTAACGTCTCGTGGCGCGTCCCGGCGGGTGGTGGTAACATCTCGTCGCGCGTGTGGCGCGTCCCAGCGGGTGGTGGTAACATCTCGTCGCGCGTGTGGCACGTCCCGGCGGGTGTCGTTCTGCGTCCGAGGGACGGTGGTACGATGTCGCTTGGCCCGTCAAGATGACGTCTGACCGATTTCCTGCCGTTCCTTCGCTTCTCTCTCAGCCCTGCTTCAAGCCGTTCGAGCTCTCCGGAAAGGTGGAATATTTCATCACGGAGAGCCACTTCTGACACCAGTTGTGGCGTGGGGTGGTAGAAAGAAGTTGCAGAGAAGTCCATTCTCCAAACAGAACAGAGGTTTTGTTGATCTTTGTAATAAAACTGGCACTCACAGGCACAATCAGTATAACTCGAGGCCTAAATGAGGTCCCCCTTGCACATGAAACACAGGGGGAGGTCATGACGACGGCAACGTTACACATACATGGAGGGGAAACTAAGATAATGCACAGGTACACAAAAGGATGGACCGGGGTGACTTAACTAATAAAACACAATAATAATCATTAAAAACACAATACAAACATAAACATCGCATAATTAAACATAACAGGGCCGGGGCCGCAAGGGCTCATGGGTAATGGTGTCACCCTCTGGCACCCCCCATTGGCCCGACGCTACAGTATTTTACATAAATTTGACATAAGAATGCGACGTTTGAGTGACGGTGGATTTTGGTTACGTATCATTACGACACAAAAACAACAAAATACCAGCGTCTATTGATGTTAGAATGTAACGTCGAGTAGACGTTAAGATTCCGACGTTTACCAGACGCTGGGTTTACCAGACCCACAACTAATTGTTGGTATTTTACGTCAATTTCACATCAGGATATGATGTTTGGAAGACGCGGGATTTAGGTTAGATAACATCATGACTTTAAAACCAACAAAATATCAGCATCATATGTCGTCACAATTCTACGTCAAATTGACGTTAATATTAGACGTTATCCTGACGTTAATTTGTTGTCATGCGACGTCATGACCAACAGTCAACCAAAAATCAAATTCCGGTGACATTGGTGGCCAGCTGGGACATGAACAAAACATATGAGTCAGGTTGGCTGGTACATTGTGACATCTGTCACAGCGTGCATCTGAGTTAATCTGTTTTGATCAGGTTTTTATACACAATACACGGGACTGGTGCTCAGACGTGTGTTTGCATGCAGCCTGTTACAGTTGCTCGTCTGTTGTTTTCTGCTTTTACTTATTTTCTTTATTTAAACTTTTGTATGCTTAGTTGGTAACTTTGTGAATCTGTGCCCTCTCGATTCATGTTAGTAGAGAGGTTATTTTTTACTTTTTTCACTCACGCAGCGCAGCAACATGTCTGCTCTGTGTACAGCCGGGACCAGCTGACTGCACTGAAGCTGGCCGACATAGCGGACTTTACAACACAATTCCCAGCAGAGTTAAGGAGGTGAACACACAGGGGAAGCAGAGGTGGCACTAACCAGCACACAGCCAAAGTGAGAGTGAGACAACGGCGAATTATGGAGAAAAAAGCATTTAAGCTGCGCGTCACCTCCGTTGTTATGGGCAACGTGAGATTGCTGGTGAATAAAATGGACGAACTTACAGCATTAACAAAGAGTCGGCGGGAGTACCGGGAATGTAGTTTAATGTGCTTTACGGAGACATGGCTACACCAGGACATTCTGGATAACATCGTTTCTGTGGATGGATTTCACTCTTCGTGCAGAATGGTGCAGCGCGGCGAGTGAGAAAAAGGGGGGGGGGTGTCTCACTGTGCTTATTAATAACCGCTGGTTTCACCCTGGTCACATTACCATCAAGGAAAGGACCTGTTGCCCCAATTTTGAACTGCTTGCTCTAGGACTTCCATCTTATTATTTACTGTGGGAGTTCTCACAGGTCATCATGGTCCCACACCGCGCCCTAGTGACGTCAAGGACTATAGACTGGTGGCACTTACGTCCCACATCATGAAGACCATGGAGATGCTCGTCCTGGATCAGCTCCGGCCCAGAGTTCAACCACTCCTAGACCCCCCCTCCAGTTTGCCTACCTGCCCCGCCTGGGAGTTGAGGACACCATCATCTACCTGCTCGACCGAGTCTACGCTCACCTGAACAAGTTTTTTTTACTTCTCCAGTGCATTTAATACCATCCAGCCTGCTCTTCTGGGTGAGAAGCTGATGGTGATGCAAGTAGACACCCCCTTCGTGTCCTGGATTACAAACTATCTACCCCTGTGTCCATCAGTGGGGTCACTGTGGACACTGTCGAGGACTACATATACCTGGGAGTGTACAAAGACAATAAACCGGACTGGGGTAAAAACACCAAAACACTCAACAGGACTAATCAACTATATTTTTCTGCGGGCCAAATTTGGCAGATAGCTCTGACCTGTGGTCCGGGGTGGGGGGGGGGGGGTGGTTTGCGCGAACGTAACACTTGTGACGGAGTGTTTTTTCAATATCCTGAAATAAATGCTCCGGTTTAAAACTCTCGTGGTCCGTTGGTTGCGGACCACGGAAATAGAAATTTGCAGATTCAATCAGGAATGAGATTGGGTCCAGATAGGACTGCGTTTGGGTACGGATCCGGACCGCGGTCCGCCTGTTTGTGACCTCTGATCTACAGGAAGGGCCACAGTCGTCTCACTTTTTGAGCTGGACTCCCTGACTGCAGTGATTGAGAGGAGGATGTTGTCTAAACTAAAGTCCATCATTCTCTAACATGTGGTGTGTCAGTGGAACTGAGCTCCATCTCCTAGAGAGAGCTCGACAGATCCAACAAGGCCTTTCGACCTCCAGTGTTTGTTTCTGAAGTATAGCCAGTGCACAGGCAACATTGCCCTGGCACTGAAAGTTCACTCTATAAACATCAGTGTCTGTGTGTGTGACCATGGGAAAGTCTCCTTGCTGTTCCTCTACGTCTCTAAGGTCCTCCTTCTCAACTGTGTCCTTCAAGGTATCTGCTGTTTTGGGAGCGTGTACTGTACCGGGTGAGCGTTAATCTTTCTTGACAGCCACTGTGCTTGGAGTGCGGCCACGCCCCATCTGCACTCCTCCCACTTTAGCTGAGGCGCCCAGATCACCCTTCTTTTATACTACATTGATTTCAACCATGTTCGATTTGTAAATCTAAATGTTATTGTGCATGATGCTGCACAGACAGCCGTGTTCCCCAAACTCAGGTTTACAAATTCAGTTTCATCTTTGTCTAAAAGCACTGATACATATACTGAGACATGTGCTGCCAGTGTTCACTGAGCGTACTCTTCATGTGTTTGTTTGCTCTGGCTCTCATGGACTTTTTTTTTATAGTGGCTGGCATGTATCCAAGTTGCTCTTTTATGTCAAGGTCACCAAGAAGATCTAGAATGGGCCTCTTCCCCTCTGTCCCCAACGTCCTTGCCAGGGCCTCCTTCACAGACCTGTGAACTTGCGATGAAGCACACGACAGGTTCGTACAATAATTCAACATTTTCATTGTACTTGTGGCACTGATGGTCATTCTCTCCTCATTTATTTTATTTAATTATTTATTTTTACAGGGACAGTACAACAAAACATTATCACCCATGGGCAAAAGATGCAACGTAAACAGGGATTCTAGACAAAGGCTAATTTACAACCCTTGTCCCAGGTTAGGCTTTTAATCTAAACATTCAAGGAGAATGACATAAATAAATACAATGCTGACCCCAGCTCTCGTTCTCACAACTTAATTATTATGTTTTTTTCTATTAACTGACAAATTACTTCAGGAGCAAGACCATTAATACATTTAAATGTTGTTTTTATAAATGAAAATTTAAGGAAATTATCAAAACACAGCAAATTATATTTTTGAATAATTTGGCAATGATGCCACTTTACTGGTTTCTTATCAAACACTTTTAGGGTTTGCTTGTATAATGACATTAATGGCTTAACTACAGATGATAGAGCAGTTCGACATATGTGATATTACCATTGCATGCATATACATTTGAGCTGCTTGAGTATATATACAGGGTCTTTGTGACGTTTGGACAGAAGCAGCAGGAGACAGAGGCTGAGGGTGACCTGTTTATTCTCCATGGAAACTTAGGAACTCAGGCACCACGGCAGTAGAAACAGTAAAGCAAAAGAAATATAGAAGACAAGCGAGCAACAAAGACTAAGGCACACAGGTGAGTAATACTCCTCTCTCCCACGGAGCGAGATGGGGTAGCCAGGTAAATGCGCAGCACTGGACGGCGCGACCTGTGGAAATAAATACACCCCAGCTGATTAGAGACAGGTGCTAGTATTCTGGTGATTGGGAAGGTGGGAGTGATCGAGGCTGCGAGGGTGTGCTGCGTGTGGTTGTGGGTGTGCGTGTGACCGAAGGTGTGTGTTTGGGCGCCCTCTGGCGGCCTCCGGGCCGGCCTACCGTGACAGAACCCCTCCCCAAGGATCCCTCCAGCCGGACTTTCCTCGGGCGTCCCGGACGGCGCGGAGCAGGAAGACTGGGATGCTCTCGATGGAAGGAGGCGAGCATGGAGGGGTCCAGCACCTGAGAAGCCGGAACCCACGACCGCTCCTCAGGACCGTAGCCCTCCCAGTCCACCATATATTGCAGTGCTCCACCCAGACGCCGAGAGCTCAGCAACCTTCTAACGTGGTGCGCAGGTCCGTCTGACAGCTGTAACGGAGACGGCGGTCTCGGTCTCGCTTCCGCGCTCAGAGGACCCTCCCGGTACGGCTTCAGGGCTGCGTATCAGCCCACACTCGCTCGCTTCTCCTGCACCAGTCCTCCACAATCGGTTGGTCGGATGTGGCAGCGTTCCAGGGATATAGAGCCGGCTGTCTCCCTAGAACGCACTCAAAGGGTGTTAGTCCGGTGCTGGACTGAACCAAGGAGTTCTGAGCGCATTCAGCCCACATGAGCAGCGAACTCCAGGTGTCGGGATACTCACTGCAATAGGCACGCAGGAACCGTCCCAGCTCTTGGTTTGCACGCTCTACTTGCCCGTTAGCCTGTGGGTGGTAGCCGGATGTCAGACTGACCGTGATGTTCAGCTTTGTGAGGAACTCTTTCCAGACCCGAGAGGTGAACTGTGGTCCTCGATCGGAAACGATGTCTTCGGGGATTCCGTAAAGCCGAAACACCTCGCGGAGCAGCACCTCCGCTGTCTCCCACGCTGTTGGCAACCCTGGAAGCGTTATGAACCTCACCATCTTAGAGAACCTGTCTATGACGGTAAGGATGGTGTTGTTACCCTCCGACACAGGCAGGTCCGTGACGAAGTCCACAGCTATGTGCGTCCAGGGCTGCCTGGGGACTGGAAGCGGCAGTAGCTTGCCAGCCGGAGGAGTGCGCAGCACTTTGCTCCGCGCGCACTCGGCGCATGATGCAACGTGGCGCAAGACGTCTCGATGCATACCGGGCCACCAGTAACGGGCTCCCAGCACCTGCGACGTACGGGTGGACCCGGGATGTCCTGTGCCAAGAGACCAATGAGCCCAGGTAATGAGGGGAGTGCGTTGTGCCGGGGGAACATACCTGCGATGAGGAGGACATCGGGGATGCGGATTGGCCGCGGAGATCGCCCTGTCGATCTCCCACTCCACAGAGTTGAGAAAGCACTCCGCAGGGAGTATGGGTTCCTCCTCCGTGGACTCCTTGCTCTCGGGAAAGGACCGAGAGAGGGCATCGGCTCGTGTGTTCTTATCCCCGGGGCGGTAGGTGACCTGAAAACGAAACCTTGAGAAGAATAAAGACCAGCGGGCTTGTCGTGCATTCATTCTCTTGGTGGTTTTCAGGTACTCCAGATTTTTGTGGTCCGTAATAACGCTGAAGGGATGTCTCGCTCCCTCTAACCAATGCCTCCACTCCTCAAAGGCTAGTTTCATCGCCAACAGCTCATCGTCACCTACCCCGTAATTCCTTTCAGCGGAGCTCAGCTTCTTAGAAAAGAAAGCGATCGGCTTGGGAGAGCTGTGCTTCTTGAAACGCTGGGACAGCACAGCTCCCACTCCCACATCCGAAGCGTCTACTTCAACGATGAAGGGCTTGCTAGGATCGGGCTGATGCAACACAGGAGCCGTTGCGAATGCCCTTTTTAAAGCCTCGAAAGCCTGCTCCACCGTAGCAGTCCACTGCAACCGCTTAACCGCTTAACCCGTGTGTTTGGGCGCCCTCTGGCGGCCTCCGGGCCAGCCTACCGTGACAGTCTTATCAAACGGAAACAGTTTATATTAATATTTATTATCTTGGACATTTTTTAATGTGAGAACCAAACTTTAGTTTAGAATCTAAAATAACCCCCAAATATTTGAACTCAAATACTTCCTTGATTTCCTGTTGGTCCATATTTACTTTAAACTATTTCTGTGCTTTTCTTTTTAAAGAAAAATACTTTACATATCAGCCAAACCTGATGACAAACTCAGTTGAGAAAAAATTGAGGCCTGTGTAAGAGATATTAAATGCTGGATGTCTCTAAACTTCCTCCAACTAAATGAGGACAAAACAGAAGTTCTCCTTGTGGGCCCTAAGGCCGCAAGACAAAAAATTCCAGATCTAATGCTTAATCTTGCAGACTATCCCATTACACCTGGCACAGTAGCCAAAAACCTAGGTGTCATACTCGACTCCGACCTATCATTTGATAAATACATAGATAATACTACTAGGATAGCTTTTCTACATCTCCGCAACATTGCCAAATTAAGAAATGCATTATCACAGGATGATGCAGAAAAATTGGTGCACGCCTTTGTTAGCTCTAGATTAGACTACTGCAATGCACTACTGTCAGGATGTTCAAATAGGAATCTAAATAAACTTCAAATAGTTCAAAATGCCACAGCCAGAGTTCTGACCAGAACTAGAAAATTTTAACATATTACACCAGTCCTATCAGCTCTGCACTGGCTCCCAGTTAAATTCCGTATTGATTTTAAAATTCTATTATTAACATATAAAGCACTGCACGGGCTTGCTCCTGAATACCTCCAGGAACTTATTTCCTACTATGAACCCCCACGTTCATAGTACAGAACAGAATTATTCCTCCCTAAATTTAGCTCCGCAAATTTAAGACATTTCGGTTGACAAAATAAGACTTTTCAAGGCCTTATTTGACAAAAATGAAATTTAATACCATTTAAGACTTTTTAAGGACCCGCGGCCACCCTGATTCTGTATGTAAAAACAAGTAGCAACTTAAAAATTAGTTTAGATTCTTAATTTGGCTGAGAAAACAAGGTGTATTTTGGAGGTAAAATCCGTCCTTCGGATTCTAAGGGTGAGCCTACTGCCCTGCGTTTACCCTCAATAAATGCCCTTACCCTATAAAAACACTACACTATAAACATGGACACATGATTAGTCAGCACGAAGAGACACGGCTTACTGTTGCTAAAAACACAACTCAGCATGACATCACCTTTATGATTACCAGCTAATGTTAAGTGAATACTGCAGCACGTCACGAACATAATTAGTCAGCTAAGATATCTAACCTAACTAGCGCTTACTGACAGCTCAAGCTGGTGTGTCTTCTGTGCGTTATATTTGTAACTTACATTGATGCGTTTCTTCAAGTTCAAATTTGAATTTTTGAAGGCCAATATTTCACACTCTTTAGGCACTTCATCAGATAGGAATTTTATTTCACTCCGGCAAATGCAAACATCGTGTCTAGGTAGGGCCAGAGGCTGTCTCCTTCCTCACCCTGTCCACCACGATCACTCGTTCCTCCTTGTAACTTTGCACACACAACAATTGAGTGGGGCACGGCCGCGCGGGGCCAATGCGCATGGATGGAGCCATCGAGATTGCGTCATTTTTGCCGCACGGACTCATGAGTCGCAGTTTTCTCACAAAACAGCCTGCTCGCTTGACCCGGTGACAACACCAGCTAACATGTTTATAATTGTAACAAGTAACTATACAGCACGTAAAAATTGTATCGGAGCAAAAGTATTAAACTAATGGAAAATATGTAGTGAAGTAAAAGTGGAAGTAGGAGAAAAAAAAATTATACTCCAGTAAAGTACAGATACAGCATTTTAGTACTTTTAGTACAGTTATTCTATTTCGTTACTATATATATAACTGAGTGTAACAAACTGAAGAAAAAACAAGACACTAAAAGGTCTGCTGTGTAGTATGGCTTTTAATCTGTCTCTAGAGCATTTACAGACTTTCCGAAGGGTCAAAAACACCACCATGGTTTCCATGGACTCCCAGTTAATACATTTATGCACATTTCTCATCAGCTTTCATCACATATTAAAAACTAATTAAATTATTGAAACACATTGAAATTTAAAGCCTAATATTTTTACAGGAATCCAAAACACACAGTAACTTGTATGTTCACTTTGCAAGCAAGTGTAGTCCATGTTTTTTGTAGGTTAACCTGTTAGTTCCGTTAGTGTTATTATGCCTCATTGTGCTCATGCTGTTCGTGTGTCTATTGTCAATTTGTGTGCAACCCCATATGGTCAAAGTAAAACCCGTTTGATAAAAAACAATAACCTCAGGGACTGTGTGCGCTTCCTGATTGCACAACACCTGCCACGTCACAGAATAATCCACCATTAAAGGACAGTGAGGGAGTCTTACGAGGTGAGGCATTATCAGGAAGAGGATTACGGTTATCTTCCAATGCGTATCTTGTTTGAGGACTTGATTAAACAGGTTATGGATGGTGAACCGTTTGAGCTACCCTCCTCAATTTGTCCCTCTCACGAGTTCAACGAGGAGGATAATTTGGAGGGGTTCATTCTCCAGAGCAAACAATAAAAAAAAAATTGACAAGAGTGGATCCACTGTTGATGATTTTGAATTTGGTGCATTCTCTGCTCCCTAGGTTGTTCATTTTCCACCTAGAGCACACAGAGAGGAAGTCTCAGCACAGGCACCAGTACCCAAGAAGGTTACCACAGCCCCAACTACTAAGAGACCTGCTACAAGGACAGAGCAGCAGGACGTTAATATGGCTGTTCAGTACGAGCCTACAGTTCACTGCTCCAAATCTGTAGCGCTACAGTGTACATCAAAGGCCAGGGGACGAGTGTCTGTGGCTGTACAATGCAGCCCCGACCTGCTAACAAGAGTCTACATCAATACAATGCTCTATAGGACCTGTTGCGGCTCATGTGCCCCTGGTGGCACCCCTAGAATCCCCAGAGGTACCAAAACATTTTTGGGGGGTACGGGGCATATTTGTACATGTGGTTTTTCGTATATTCACCTCTGTATTGTTATCCGGTAACGTTTGTCATGTTCACTTACCAATTACTATCTCTTATGTGCCGATCCACATTTACACTAACAAACTGACATCATTCTTAACCAAACAGGGACACTGATGCATATGAATACTCCAGTTAGCCTGCTGGCCATGGAGAGTGAAAACATAAGTAATCTAAAATCATTCATGACTGATGAGGAAACGTTCAAACGTCTGTGCTCAGTCTCCCACTACTGTTTACTGCAGATCATATGTAGTCTGTCCAACATGCTTCATTCTGTACTAATACAGTGCAGTATTAGTGCAATACAGAAAATGTACAGTTAACTAGAATTGTAGCTAGAAGCATCAGACTTCCCATTCTGAGCAGTGTTATGGCTTCATTCCTGTGTGCATGTGCTGGTGTTCGTTGAGAGTACTCTGTCTAGTAAAACTCTTCCCACACTCTGAGCAGTGATATGGCTTCTCTCCTGTGTGAATGTGCTGGTGTTGCTGGAGATTTCTCTGTGTAGTAAAACTCTTCCCACACTCTGAGCAGTGATATGGCTTCTCTCCTGTGTGAATGCGCTGGTGTTCCTGGAGATTTAACTGTCTAGTAAAACTCTTCCCACACTCTGAGCAGTGATATGGCTTCTTTACTGTGTGAAGCCGCAGGTGCCGTTGAAGATTACTCTGTGTAGTAAAACTCTTCCCACACTCTGAGCAGTGATATGGCTTCTCTCCTGTGTGAATGTGCTGGTGTACATTGAGACTACTCTGTTGAGTAAAACTCTTCCCACACTCTGAGCAGTGATACGGCTTCTCTCCTGTGTGAATACGCTGGTGTACGTTGAGATGACCCTGATGAATAAAACTCTTCCCACACTCAGAGCAGTGATATGGCTTCTCTCCTGTGTGAATGCGCTGGTGCAGTTGAAGACTACTCTGTTGAGTAAAACTCTTCCCACACTCTGAGCAGTGATATGGCTTCTCTCCTGTGTGAATGCGCTGGTGTTGCTGGAGATTTGTCTGTGTAGTAAAACTCTTTCCACACTGTAAGCAGTTGTAGCTTTTCTCCTTTTCCATGTTTACTGATTTCAGCAGTCTGACATACTCCTCACAGATTTGTTTGGAAAAGTGGAGAGCATTAATTCCTAGAGGAAAAAGACATTGCAAATTCATTGCGAGATGAAGACGAAACAATCATGACAAAGAACCGTTTGGGCTCTGCATAATGGTAAAGACATTCATGCTAAAGACCATCAGGAGACAGTGCTAGGCTTCATTACTTCACTAAAATGAAAACATTTGTCTATGTTGTGATATGTGTCTCTGTCCGTTTCGTTCAGTGCCACTCTATAGCATGGGTTAAAGCAAGAAATTTTCATTTGACTGAAAAATTTTTCCTGGCAAAAGACAATGCCAGCAATTACTGAAAATGTGGTGTAGTTGGGACACGGCCTCTTTTGCCTAATTCTACACAATAAACACATTTATAAAGTATATTTATCTAAACAGCCTGTGTAAGGAGAGAAGAGAGAATGAACACCTGAGCAATAAATGTACATAAATGTGTATTTAATGGGAGTTATCTGGGGGTCCTCTTCCAGAAAATTATTTAAAGATCAAGTCAAATTTAGTGAATCCTGGTGAGAGGTATGAAGCTCTCTTGTTTTTATCAGATTCACCATCGCAAAAACATAAGCCGTAAGATTACCTGCTTTAAGTAGGTATGTTACAAAAAAATTAACACCACTGGATAGAGCTTTTAAATACAAACAGAACAACACCATCCATGTTAAGCCTGGTTTAAGCCTTTATACTTGACGGGTGGTTGCTGGTGTACGGGGGTACAGCGACAGGTGATGCCAAATATTACGGAGCCCGTAAGGTGACATCATGTAAAAAATATAATAACGCGTGGCCACGACTTACTGACACGTGCGAACGAGATAATTAATGCGTGCGAACAAGATAATTAAGTATTACATTATATAAAGCCAGGTTTACCTTCCTTGGGCAGTCAGTTCACGAACATCCCTGGGATCTGCTTGCTTTGCTGTGAAAAAATAAACTTTGTTGCCGCGTGTGAAAGGCGACATTAGTATCTCGTTCCCACGCGTTAATAAGTCGTGGCCACGCGTTTTTTTTTACATGATGTCACCTTACGGTCTCCGTAAAATATAGTAAAATCCATTAAAAAAATTTTTTTTGACTGTCTTGTCAATGGATTCAATGTATGGAACCAAATGAGTGTAAAATATACCAGGGTTCTCGTGTTTTTATTTTCTAACATGGGCTAAAGCACAGGGTAGACTCAAACAACAAGAGTTTACAACTTCATCTTCAACCTTTTCAGCCCTGGTGCGAATGTTATCCTCACCCTTCCCTCACCCAACCCTATAACGTGAATTTACTTATTCCAGTCTCTTTTCTGAGGTGTGGGAAGGAAAAATAGTCGGGTTACAAATAAAGGAATTTCTCTTTATTTCCAGCCGAACAGCTCAGTACTGGGAAAAACTCGTAGCGCAACTACGTACACACACTCCTCTCGTGCGAGCACAAGGTCAGCCCCTCAGGTGTCCCTTCATTAGTCCCCCCCACTGGGAAGTCAGCCCATCGGAACTAAAATGAACCAAACTGCAGTACAGTGCTACGGAACTTGTATAATATAACGTATAACATATTGCATCACCACATTTTACCCATACATTTTAACTATTAATTTTAACTATGAAATTAACTCTGAATAATAAACATATATATCCATCCCCCTCACACAACTACAGACACACTAGAAAAAAAATCGTGTTTATTTTATGTCTCCGTTAACTACACGGGGTTGACGTGAACTTAGTAGGTCTATCTATCTACCTATTTATCACAAGAGCTTGTGGCTCTGACTGTGTTCAACGCTGTAGCGAACGGCAGTAACTTTGTTTTACCGCAAAATATGAAAACGATTGAAACCATAACCCAATTAAATCCACTGGTAAATGTAGTGTTAAATATACGATCTGGTAAATGTAGTGGTAAATGTACGATCTGGTAAATATACGATCTGGTAAATGTAGTGGTAAATGTACGATCTGGTAAATGTAGTGGTAAATGTTCGCTCTTCTGCCTTGTCCGCGGTGTAGCACTAGGTCCTGCTTCTCGTCCCGCTTAGCAGTAAATTAATAACATGAATGAACGTTCGTATGATTGAAACGCTATTTGGCCTCTTTCAACCCTTTTCAACTTCAAAACGGCGAATTTCGCCGAAAGGTGACAGATTTTCATGCCTGTAAAGCAGGGGTGCTCACAGTTTTCAGCTTGCGAGCTACTTATAAGATGACCAAGTCAGAAAGATCTACCGGGGTGTCGGCGAACGTAATTTGTTGAGCGGGGGGGGGCGAACGTAATTTGTTGAGTGGATTGGCTACCGTGAATGTCAATCAAAATACAACCGTCAGAGCAGATGTGCGATTCATCTACTACTATTTTATGTGACGCGATCTACGCACATTCCTTCGCGATCGACCGACACTTCCTTCGCGATCGACCGGTCGATCGCGATCGACGTAATGAGCACCCCTGCTGTAAAGTATGTAGCCTAAATTCCAGCACTAATGCAACATTACAATTGGTCAGGTAAATGTTCATTCCCCTGTTTTTGAGGGGTGTTTCTTTATACTACCACATATTGCTTCGGACTACACTGCAAAAAGAATGTGACGCAGCAAGTAGCCTCCACCGTTCGCGCAGGTGTACAGAGTCGCGAGCTACGGTCATGCCAGGCAGGAGGGGGGTAAAAACTTTTCTATGTAACATCCGCAAATCTGAAGGCGGAATGAACCGCAAGTCGATCAAATGACACCGCCGTCATCCATCCAGCGCTGATGAGCGCCAGTGAGAATCATATTTCGGCCACAAAACAGATATCACGCGCGTGTGTTGTTTATTATGATTTGACGGATTTTTTCCCCAAAAAAATCAAATGACGGAAATCCGTCGTAGTGACGGAGAACTTTAACCCATGCTCTATAGAGACTTTTATTTTGTAGGGCTCATCAACTTCACGATTACTCAATGTGCCTTGTTTCCAGGTAGATTGAAGGTAAAAATGATGATGGCCTCTTTAGAAAGCGCTCCTGTTAAAAGTGTGCAAAAAGTCACATGATCCACAAAGGACATATTTTGTACGTACGTATTTGTGCGTGTAGTGTGATATATTAGAAAGTTGCTGTGCATTTGCTTGAAAGTCACATATGAATTTACAACTATCACATTTTGTATTTGTAAGTCATGAATCACATTTTGTATTTGCTAGCTAATAGTATATAGGCGGAATATGTTCTGTTTGTTTACAATGTTTTGGCAGCATTATAACTCCATAGCAGAGTTGCTGTCCTGTTCAGAAAGGTCTATAACCCAGCCGGTGTGTGTATAATGAGATTTGGAGATACTGTGTTAATACTGTGTTAAAGGATGTATAATCCAGTCTGTGTGTATAATGAGATTGGGAGATACTGTGTTAATACTGTGTAAAAGGATGTATAACCCAGCCTGTGTGTAATGAGATTGGGAGATACGGTGTTAATACTGTGTTAAAGGATGTATAATCCAGTCTGTGTGTGCAATGAGATTGAGAGATACTGTGATAATACTGTGTAAAAGGATGTTTAATCCAGCCTGTGTGTGTATTGAGATTGGGAGCCTGTTCAAAGACCCAAAAACAACAAAGGCTGCATTATGTATCCAAAAGGTACAATTGGGCCTACAGGTTACCTGTGTGTGTGCTTTAAACTGTTGCTTATTTATCTGGATTATACTGAAAAATGTTTCAGTCACAGGTTTAAAATATAACTCACCTCTTCAGAAGATCTCAAATCTCTCACTGTTAAGACAACTTCTTCAACATTTCTGTTGGACTGAAAATGATTAGAATAAAATAATTTTAAAAATCCACACAATTATTAAAATAACAAAAGTAAAACATGCACATTTGATGTAGATCTAACACATCTACTTCATTCGAACTGTTTCTCAACATAGATCTCCATGCCATTTCTTATTAAATGTCATGTCATTTTTACAGCGTATCTGTAAAAGGTGTTTGAGATCTACGTACAGTATAGGCGAGATCTATTGCCATCTTCTGGTGAAATATAAAATAGCTTTTTTTGTACAAGGGCATTTTATACTGGGCCGCATATTGTCCCCCGGTCCAAATTTTGGACAAGGCTGCACTAAAGCATAACTTCCTATAAACACCAACATAACATTTTAGTAAAATGTACATTTGATGTCATATTGGCTGTCACTAATAAATAACAACATATAAACAACTGGAGAAGATGACAAATTGGTTGAAAACTCAAATGTCGATCCCACAGATCACTACGACCTTCACCAAGACTACATGCACTCAGGGTGACAACATTAACATGCTTAACATGCAAGCTTAAAATAATACATGTTATTCCTGTCATTTATTTTGTTTGCTCTGAAATATAAATACTGATTTGAAAAAGACAAAGAATCTTGCAGGGTGACTATTTACAAGACTAGATTCCTTTAGAGATAATTTTCTATCATGTGATGGATATTTACAAAAAGCGAAACCGATTACCAATGGGAAAATAATTAGAAATCAAGGGCGTAAATTACATTCAGTAGTGGTAAGAGCAGAAACTGCCGCTGTCCTGCTGGTAGTGCCACGCAACACTTGACCACTGTCTCGAGCCACTGAGCTACTGCCATGCGACATTCAAGGGTTGCTGTGCGATGAGAAACTGCCGCTATCCTGCTGGTAATAATAATAATAATAATAATCATCATCATCTTTATTTGTATAGCACCTTTCATACATACATGCAACTCAAAGTGCTTTACAGAATAAATAAAAAAAAACATTAAAAGGAAGCAAAGAATATATTAACAGAAATGAAAGATAAAAAGGAAACAAACACAATAAAATAATGTAATAAAGTGACAAATTATAAAATAATAGACAACAATGTAATAAAGTAAATAAGATGGAACAGAGTTAACTAAAAGCAGATCTAAACAGGAAGGTTTTGGAGATTGAAAGCAGCAGAAATGTCTTTTCATGACAGAATAAAAGAGGAAATAAACAGTCTAATTGGACAAATTGAGGCTGGTGCAGTTACAGACGACTACATGCTTAACTTAATTAAGCTGAAGGTGCTGGACAATATTGAAAATGGACCTTGAAAGTGCCGTACATGTGCTTGAATTCCACCTTGTAAAGGTGGATGAACCCTGCAAACAGAGCTGAAGAGCGGAACGTGACCTCGACCCGCCACAGCGGAGCCCCCGCGATTGCTACCCGTATTTTCCAGATTATAAACTGCTACTTATTCCCTCACGCTTTGAAACATGCGACTTATAATGAGGTGTGGCTTTTCTGTAGATGTTTCTTCACCCGTCAGGGGTGGAACAGAAAGTCAATCAGGTGGTAGGACAAAGTTGTAAATCAAAGAAGAAAGTGCTCATTTTCATTTAACACATGCAAGCTGCAGGCACAACGGAGATTTTTTTTTTCAAACGAACGTGTTGTGCCAAATTCCGACTCCCCTCGTTTGCACATGCATAAAAACGCTACAGAGGATATTAGGGAGTTACAGTGATTATAACTTAGTTCATTGAGCACTCTTGTTTTATCCTAACTAGATATTTAGACATAATACTGCTGTACTACTGCAAAGTCGTGGTCAGAGGTGAACTTCGTATAGCCAGTGTGTATTTTATTTAAAATAATTAACACCTTTGAGCCAGTGTGGCTTTGGACATAGATAATTCCGTGCCGTTTGCTGTGATGGATAATTAAAGTCTTGCTCTTAATTATGCATAGAAACATAAAATCGACAATATAATCTGTAGTGTCTTTATGCGCAGATAAACGAGGGGAGTCGGAATTCAACACAACACCGGCCGAAAGACCTTACAGGCATGAACTCTGAACCATCGGGCACAGTTCAGAAACTGATCAGTTCAGTTAAATGTACAATGAGTCCCCGCTTGGGTTTAGAGACTGAAAAGTCCGTCGTAAAGCAGCTTTCGTCGTTAAGCGCAGGGTTGCCAACTCTCACGCATTGAACGTGAGACACACGCATTTGACCGTTTTCACACGCTCTCACGCCACACTTCCGATATCTCACGCCGAAAAAAAAATCCAGTCCATTTACCTCTGATCCACATATATGATTCAATGAGTTACTAGTTCGCTCTGGCGCCAACCACCGGCGATCGATAGATCGCGATATAACACTTAATCTGTGTCCATTTTACGTTCGCCGCCACCCCCCCCCGGTGGAGGCTGCGCTGCCTCAGCTTATCGTACACAACACCCCACAACACTCCACTGTGCTGATGACGCTGAAGTTGGTTACTTATTCGCAGTTTTAGATTAGTTTGGTTACTTATTCGCAGCTCCTTATTCGGCGGCTGAAGTTGGTTCCTTATTCAAAAAGGTTGTGTTCATGATACGTGTTTGCTGCGCACTTTGTTTAAAAGAGATAGATTAAACAAACGAGCATTGGAGCATACATTTAAGAGGTTATTGTTTCCCATACTGATTTTGTGAATGTAGAAAAAAATAAAAATTTTATTAAAGCATTCCTTTTTTAAAATGGTTTCTAATTCAAGTCGATCCAATTGTACACAATTTGTACATGATGATTGAATTCGTCAGCATTTCTAACGTAAGGAAACATTCTTAGATTTGAAAACTAAAAACACAGAAATGCTGTTCTAGAACACAAATGAATTGGAAGAAGAAATACCAGCTCACAACATGGCATATCGAGCAGTTGGCATATAGATGAACGGATTTAAAGGGGCAGGTTCAGAGGCTTATTGAAGGACTTATTGATGATGGGCCAGAGAAATAACAAATGCATCATGAAGAACAGGTCACTCCCTAAGAGAGGAACCTGATTTTAGCCTGATCCAACATCATTTAATACCTCAAATCTATCTGGAAACACGGCATATCGAGTAGTTAGGCGCACCGAAAGCGCGCTGAAATGATTCAGAGGGGCAAGTTCAGAGGCCTGCTGTATGCCTATAAGGCGTCGGGCCAGACAAATAACACATGCATCATACGTAAACGGTTACTATCTGTAAGAGAAACCTCATTTTCAGAATCAGAAAGGGGTTTTATTGCCATTGTCAATGAACAGGTTCACAGACCAGGAATGCGTCTTTGCCCAGGGCCTAGTGTTAAAGCACCGAAAACCCAGAGCGGCGGCTGCCACCGGCGCCACCTTTACGCAGAGTGGCAGAGAAAACATAGAGATAACATTGGGAGGAGACAAAAAAATATGACCACAGATTATTCTCACAACAGGACAACAGTCTGTGTGCATGCAAAAAATCCCCAGAGCACATACAGCATTGATAACACAGACAGTAAGCAGTGAGAGGTGTGATTCATTCAGATGGGGAGGGGGAGCCAGAAGCCTGGCACAGAGTTTTTGTGTCAAAGTTCGCGGTGGAAGGCGAGAGCCATCTCTGACAGTCTCTGTGTGGGGGTAGGAGCAGGTAACCAAGACGACGACCTTCTGGGAGAAATTTGTTTGGGCGCCAATGCAGATAAGAAGAATTAAGAATTTAGCAAGGAGCTCGTCCTTGAGAATTTGAGCACGAACTCCTCTTAAAGTCGGCTGTCTCCCAACTGATCCAACTTCGCACGTAGAGCATTGATTCCATCCACAATCGTCTCCAAGCTTTTTCCAACAGTCACAGTCTGTGTTCCAACAGCTCTACCCACCGCATCAATCATGTGGAGCACTTGACGTGGACGCTCAATAGCTGACTCCACTCTATCAACTTTCCGATACACCAGGGCAACGCCTAATCCAATCAGCAGAGCCACCGCGATCAAAGTTCCAAATAAGTACACGTCCTCAACATCTTCCAGGGAGAGAGGCACAAGACACAAACTACGCCAGGTCCCCCATGAGTCATGCACATATCCAGCTGAGGACGTTCCGTCCGGGCATGTGGGTTCTCCCGCACCATGACTTCTCGTGGAAAAAATAGTGTCAATTGTGTTGAGACTAGTGTTGCACGGTATACCGATACTAGAGTAGTATCGCGATACTTCGTCATTAAAAACGGTACTATACCCAGTTTGCTTAGTATCGGTGCTATAGGACTAAGTGCGTTTTTTTTTTAAAGAGCAGTATTTCCAAAGAGTGCCACACGGAGGCAGTGTGCGCGTACAGCAGTGCAGCGCTTGCCTCCTCTCTGCAGAATAAGAAGAAACGGTGTACGATGGCTGATAATACAAGCAATATTGCGGACCGTCCTCAGCTTGTTGAAAAACTACACGCACTAAGCGAAATATGGAATTATTTGCATACATTTCAGACAGTCATGGCAACCCCGTGGACACATCAAAACCGGTCTGCAAACGGTGCTTTAAAGCTGTACCAACCAAAGGAGCCAATCGATTCTTTTTACATAAAATGCGCTTTCGTTTGACCCACCCAAGGTGCCGTAATGCACAGAACAGTTGGTAATGCTGAAATGGCAGCTAAAGCAAACACAGTGTGTTCGCAGCTCGCAGCAGAAGTGCTGTGTGGAAATACTTTGGATCCGAAGCAGATACAGATGGAAAACCGAAGGACATGAACAAGCCAGTTTGCAGGCGGTGCTTTCGGAACATTTCAACGAAGGGCGCTAAAGTCTGGTTTATACTTGACGCGCCGCGAGCAGCGTGAGGGTCTGCCCGGTGAAAATGATGTAATCGCGGTAGCCTCGCGCGCTGTCAATTCGCGAGGTCGTGCACCTCTAGAATTTTGTAACTTAGCGCGCGCCGCAGCGCAATGAACAGTCAGGAATTAAAGCACTTGTACGTCACTTTCAAGGTCCATTTCAATATTTCCCAGCACGTTAAACTTTAGTTAAATATTTATACATATACTCGAAATTATTCGCTTTTTTATCACATTATTTAATGGTTATTTATTTTCGAAACGCTCAATTTTAACGTCTTCACGTTCTCTCATGTTTCGTCCTGGAATTACAAGAGGCTCGTATTTGTTAACGTAATACAAGAGAATGGTTCAGTCAGACAGCTATTTGTTTCAAGCATTTTCAAGCACGCGGACAAGGTGTGCGGACTCGCGCGCTACGGTCACTCGCGAAAGTTTAAACCTAGCTTAACACAACAAATCTGGCCAAACACCTGAAGGCACGCATATTTGTACAAAACATTCCAAGAGGTTGGTGATTATTCCCATTTCTAGTATTATAGCATACAAAATTATGTGTCCGATTATGGTATCCTAGCAAATGTCATATTCTTGGTTTAAGAGCCGTAAGTGCGACAGCATACAGGGAGAAAAAAAGAGTGATCGTACTACAATGGATCAATCATCTATGAATACTGAAGTTTTAGTTACTTAAAGAGTTAAAGTTGTTTAAAGTATACTTAAAATACACTTTTTGCACTAGCCTTTTTTAACTTCTAAATGTGAATTCCAGAGTGCACTACTATTATTTATGTTAATTTATATTAATGTGCAATTATTTATTTTTCTGTTTTAATGTGGTAGGGACTACACCTTTTATTTATTTGACATTTGTGAAACAAAATACAATATTCATTTGTTTGTTTATAAAAAATAAATAAAAAGCCTTTAAAACGGAAATGAGCACAGTATCTGACTTTGGTATCGAAAATCGTATCGAATTTCAATACTTTTTAAAGTATCGTATCGAAGTTGTAATTCTTAGTATCGTGACAACACTAGTTGAGACCTCCTGATCAAATCCATTTTCTTGTTAAAATTCGAAGAGTAGCGTCAGGTTACTAAGACAAGACACAGAATCTAAGCTGAGCAGGGCAGGAGCAGAGATCAAGTGCGACCGCCTCTCTTGAAAGCCGGAAGAGTCTAGCAATGCTAGACAGCCGGAACCTGATTTTGGCCTGGCCCGTCATTTTATGCCTCAAGTCTAACAGGAAACATGGCATATTGAGTAAAGCGCACAGGTGAAATGGTTCAAAGGGGCAAGTTCAGAGGTCTGCTGTCATTAGCGTACCACCGCTAGCTAGTTTCGATTCAGGCCTTTGATGCCCTCGTGTTGTTTACATATTCCGCTCCCGAGGAACACGGAGCTGTGAACCTTATTTTGTTTGGAACCTTATTTTGCTTAAGAAGTTATCTAGTACAGATATTATTGTTTATTGCGTTTCTAAAGTTGTACTGTCATCTCAATTTATTATTATTTTTATTGCAGTTAATTAGGAGAGGAAACTTTTTTTTTTGGGGGGTGGGAGCGGGCCCAGGTGTAATGGTCACGGTTCGCTACTGATGTAAATACATACGCACCCATACACACACAGCTATAGTGATTCAGGCTTATTTCCTGGTTCAGCCAGTGCCTGTGTGGTTTGCATATTCTCTGTTCCTATGTAGGTTTCCTCTGTGTATTCTTGTTTTGTCCCACATTTCATGTGTCCTGTGATGAACTGGCACATTCTCCAGGGCTGGTTCATAACATGTGCCCAGGGCTGCAGGGAGGCTCATTATGACCTAGAACTGGATTAAGTGGTTTAGAAGGTAAATGAATGAATGAATAAATAATTATTTTTTTATCAATATGTTTATTACAGTTTTTCAGAAATGTTGTTATGTACAAATTGACAGGTAACCAGCTGAAAAAATACAATATGCTTAAGAAAAAGAAAGAAAAAAAAGGGAAATAAAAACACACACAAAAACAAAACAGAAGGGGCGTAAAAACTAAGGCAATGACATATCTTCACTAGTGCAAAGCCAGCATTTATAAAAAAAAAGAAAAGAGTAAGAGGCGGGTAGCCCGTCACATTATTTCAAGGTCTCCATCAAACTCTTCGAGATGGTCCAAGAATGGCCGCCATATCTTGTAAAATTCTCTGAGATTGTTAGACAGATTGTACCTGATTTTCTCCATGTCCAATAGAGATGTGAGCTCAGACAACCATGTCTTAAAAAGGGGCACTGCCTCAGACTTCCAGAGCATTAGAATTAGTTTTTTTGCAATAACCATTCCGTACATTATGGCATGTTGTACACGCATACTTTGCGGCAACAGAGACATTGAGAACCCAAAAAGTGCCACCTGTGGGTCGGGCTTGAAAACACAATTGTACAGCTCAGAAAACCATTGAAATACACTACACCAAAAGTCATACAGTTTTGGACATGACCAGAAAAGGTGGGCTAGGGTACCCTCTGCAGACTTGCATCTCTGACACAAAGGGGAGACAGTTGGTTATATTTTATGCAATTTGGTTTTAGAGTAGTGGAGCCTATGCATGACCTTGAACTGAATAAGGTGATGTCTAGCATTGATGGAACAACGTTGTATCCTACTGAGACCTTCCCCCCAAACAATATCATCAATCTGGATACTCAACTCTTCTTCCCAAGCATTCTTCACAGACTGGGTGGCACAATCCAATTGTTCAGAGAATATTTTAACAAAATTTGAAATCAGGTGCCTTGAATCTGGTGGGCCAAACAAAAGATTATAAATCTCAGGAAGAATTTTGAAATCATCTATGTTTTGGCGTACATAGTTCCTAACTTGCAGGTACCTGAAGAAATGTGATGCTGGGATGGAGAACTTATGTTGCAGTTGAGTAAATGAAGCAAAATGCTTATTGATGTACAAATCCTTTGAAGCAACTATGCCTGTTAATTTCCAAGTGTGAAAAGTTGCATCAGACAGTGAAGGTGGAAATGCATGATTATGACACACAGGAGCATAAACAGAGGTACCAGATAGTTTGCAACACTTCCTAATTTGCTGCCATATTCTCAAACTACTACGAATTAATCGGTTATTTACTTTTAGGTTGAGAAGACTAGGTGTTGAAAAAAGAAGAGCTGGGAGTGAAATGTTTTTAACATCAGCCTTTTCAATGGCAACCCAGGCTGGAGTGTCTGTTGAAACACCAGGACTGTAACCTTCAACCCAGTAAGCAAGAGTTCTGAGGTTCGCTGCCCAGTAATAATGCTGAAAGCATGGCAGTCCAAATCCACCCTTTTCTTCTCTTGTTTTTTGAAGATGTTTTTTTGATATCCTGTGGGCTTTAAACCCCCATATAAATGGCATGATTATTGAGTCCAACAATTTGAAGAAAGACTTGGTTAAAAAATTGGACAAATAAAGAACAACAAACAAAGAAATCTTGCCAGCGAAACCATCTTTATGGCATTTATACGGCCCACCATTGAGAGAGGAAGCGTGCGCCACCTTCCAATATCTGCTTTTAGTTTTTCCACCTTTTCACAGAAATTCAATTTAAAAATTAATTTTGGGTCTTTCGGGAGGGTTACTCCAAGGTACTTCAACCTGTCTGTAACTTTAAATGGTAGTCTATGCAAAAACTGTGATTTGGGATTTTTCCCCAGAGGCATGAACTCACTTTTTTGCCAGTTGATTGTGTACCCAGAAATGGCCCCAAATGACTTAAGATCTAACAGAATAGGAATGGATAATTCAGGCTGAGACATAAAGATTGCCACATCATCAGCGTATAAGGACAGATGGTGGTCCACGCCTCCTAGACGGATGGGGTTGAGAGTTTCATGCTGTCTAATACGGATTGCAAGGGGTTCAATACATATTGCGAAGAGGAGCGGGCTAAGGGGACATCCCTGACGCGTCCCTCGCTGCAGTCGGAATGAGGCGGACCTATCTCCATTTTTAAGGATGCAAGAGGACGGTTTCACATACAAAATTTGAATCCATGAGATAAAACGATGACCAAACCCAAATTCTTCCAGCACCCTAAACATGTATGGCATTTCTATTTGGTCGAATGCCTTCTCGGCATCCAGGCACAAAACCGCCACATCCTGATCATTCTTGTAGCTATGATACATTATATTCATTAACCTTCGAACATTACAGAATGAAAACCTGCCTGGAATAAAACCTGTTTGGTCTTTATGAATAATGGAGGTTATATGTTTTTTTAACCTATTTGCCATTAATTTTGTAAAAATTTTTAAATCAGAATTCAGTAATCAAATTGGGCAGTAAGATGAGGGTTCAGTCTCGTCTCTCCCCTTCTTTGGAATTAGAGAAATGTTAGCGTCGTATAAGGAGTTAGGAAATTTTTGATTTTCAAATGAATGCTCCAACATCCTAAGCAAGAGTGGAGTTAATTGTTTGTGGAGTGTCTTGTACCACTCCATGCCAAATCCATCCGGCCCAGGACTTTTCCCATTGGGGAGAGATTTTATTACCTCAAGGATTTCTTCAGCGGTGATATTAGCATTAAGCGCTTCACATGCCTCATCACTTAATTTAGGGATGTTCAAATCCTCCAGCCATGTAGAAATGTCACCTGTAGATTTAGATGTGTACAGTTGTTCATAATATTCCCTGAAACACTTATTTATATCTCAAGGGTTAATAACAAGATCTCCTGATTTCGATTTTATCTTGTGTATGGCTCTGTTAGCCTGCAGTCCCCTCAACTGTAGTGCCAGAAGTTTTTGAGGTTTGTCTCCCAGTTCAAATTGTTTTTGTTTCAATTTAAATAGTTGGTTCTGTACCTGGGCAGACAATATGTCATTATATTCATATTTAAGTTTAATTGTGTTCTGCAAGGCTCTCAAGTCTCACGCATTGAGCGTGTGACACACGCATTTGACCGTCTTCACACGCCACACTTCCGATTTCACACGGCGAGAAAAAAGAAACTAGTTTATTTACCTCCGATCCATATCTATGTCGCCCTCCACTGGCGATCGATCTGAGATTAGGATATTGTGATATTTGGTGGAGATCACATTTGATATCAGGTTTGAATCAAGCAAGTTCTAGAGAAGGATTTGTGACACTGTGGTAAAAAAAGAATAATCCCTATCTGTAGGGTGCTGAAGTCTCCATATTTCGTAGATGACATCAAGATGACATCAAGTTGTTTATAGTTACAGAGGCAGCAGAAGGTAACTGGGTTGGTTGAGAAGATCTGTCCAGATAATTATCAATCACACAGTTGAAGTCACCCCCAACAATTACATTTGTGTCTGAAAGATTAGGCAGCAAACCAAAGACCTTGCTAAAGAAATTTGGGTCCCCCACAGGTAAGCATCGAGGCTGCCAGACCATTGCAATAAACAGTTTAGTGCAAGTAAAGAGCCCCAAGCCCTCTCTCAAAAAAAAAAAACCCAATGATCTAATATCGTCCATGAGGAGAAAAGAAAAAATGTCCTGACCTGTAATTATAAAAGGCTACATACCAGAAAATGCATCGACTCAAAGCGTGCACTGCGCCTGCACTCAAGCCAATGTCATTGCGAACTGCTCGGCTTCTTGCGGTGTAGAAAAAACTTGCACTGATGTACCCACGGTAACCCTGAGCCGAGCTGGGTAGCGAAAACCGACCTTGGCGCCAGCCCCCTTCAACCTGTTACGAACTCCCTCAAACGCCTGGCATTGCTTGATCACCTCTGCAGGATAATCGGAGAAAATATGAATTGCCCTCCCGTTGTATGTCAAAGGAAACTGTTGGTGAGATAATCGCAGTATTTTCTCTTTGACTTGAAAATGGTGAATCTTGGCTATCATGACACGCGGCTGTGCCTCGCTGTCCTCATTAGATCTATTCCCCAGGCGGTGCGCACGATCCACCACAACAGGTTTTGGAAAACCACTGGCACCTAACAGATCAGAGATAAACTTCTCCAAAAAAATCCACAGGGCGCGCCCCCTCGATTTTCTCAGGTAGGCCTACAATCTTAATATTTTGACGTTTAGAGCGAGCCTCCAGATCGATTATTTTGGCGTACAATGCGCGGTTTTCTTTCTGCAGTTCCATGCAAGTTTGTTCAACTTTTGTGAGCGAATGTCTTGACTGGAATTAGCCTCCTCGATTGTGGCTACTCCAAGACTCAACAAAGATGCTTGAGTGGACGCCAAGGTTGCCCCTAATGCAGGGGTGGGCAATTAATTTTTACAAGGGGCCACATGAGAAACCTGAATTGTGTCAGAGGGCCACACAAACAATAATGACGTCATCACAGTGGCTCCGCCCACCTCCGCGTCACATTCTGTGCAGTGTTCTCCGAAACGATGTGTGTTGGTATAAAGAAACACCCATCTAAAACAGGGGAAGGAACATTTACCTGACCAATTTTAATGTTGCTTTTTGTTTCAGATTTGAAAAGTGCTGGAATTTAGGCTAAATACTTGAAAATGTTTGAAATTGTAACTACTTCGTTTCACAACAAATAGCCATCTGAATTAACAGTTTTCTTGTATTACGTTAACAAATACGAGCCTCTTGTAATTCCAGGACGAAACATGAGAGAACGTGAAGACAGATTGGGCGTTTTGAAAATAAACAATAATTAAATAATGTGATAAAAAAGCTAATTATTTCGGATCACTTTGAATATATGTATAAATATTTTACTTAATTAAGTTTAACGTGCTGGGAAATATTGAAATGGACCTTGAAAGTGACGTATATTCCACCTTGTAAAGGTGTATGAACCCTGCAAACATGACTTTGTTCATTGCGCTGAAGCGCGGGGCGCACGCGAAGTTACAAAATTCGAGAGGTGCACGACCTCGCGAATCGACAGCGCGCGAGGCCACCGTAATTACGTCATTTTCGCCGCGCGGACCCTCGCACGCGTCAAGTATAAACCAGGCTTAAACCTAGCTTTAAAGCACTTCTACGGCACTTTCAATGTCCATTTCAATATTTCCCAGCTGACTCAGGTTCTCTCAAAGCTTGGTTTCTGGAACGGAAAACCTGAGCTTTCGTTAACTCTGAGTTTACTTACCCGCTTTCTGGAATACCCCTCTGTTGAGTCAGCTATTTGTTGTGAATCGAAAAACAGTTACATATTCAAGCATTTTCAAGTACTTTAGCCTAAATTCCAGCACTTTTCAAACCTGGAACACAATGCACAATTAAAATTCGTCACGTAAATTTTCCGCCGTTTGCGGAGGTTCGCGCGAGGTGCAACGTTCACTCCCGAAAGTATAAATTCAGCCTCAACTTGTCGCTGATCACCTACAGTGTTTCTCGCACAGCTCACACACACACGCAGGTACGTCCACACGGAATTAACACAAACATAGCGCTTTCAAAATAAAAGCGTCATAGTTGTATTGCACGCACGACATAGATATTTGTTTCATTTATGATTGGCCTCTCGCGGGCCGGACAGGGACGCACAACGGGCCGGATGTGGCCCGCGGGCCGTTGTTTGCCCAGGTCTGCCCTAATGTATCAAATCTGTCAGTCATCGTTTTGTTCATGCTCTGTATTGCCAAAAGTATGCTGCCCAAGTCTGCATCAGTATCTCCGGAATCCGTGAAGCCCTCAGCGCCCACTAATGTAGGTACTAGCGAAGTTAGCTCCGGTGAAGCACGGGTTGCCGACACAACTTTATCCTGCTTTTCACGTTCTGCCTTCGCTCTTCGCATCTTATTACTCTTAGTAATCACTTAAATCAACAAAAGGGTTGGGTAAACTGACAAATTGTAGATTAAATGCCCAATTATATTACGATGTGGAGAGGAGCTCAGAAAAACGTGTCTACTCCATCTGGTACTCACTAGCGCCCCTCCTCTGAATAAATAATTCTATGCATTTTTTTCAAAGGAAAAGCTTGTGATATTACACAAGAAGGTCAATAGTGTGAAACAGCCACTGGTGAAATTCGACCTTTGTCATGCAAGATTACCAGATCTTCGGTCTCTTCTGCCTGTGGAGAATTTGGAAAACTTAGCCAAGGGAAAGCTGGCACATCATCCTTTGCCAACTGATGATGTAAGGATCTTAACCCATCTGTGCAGTTAACACACACACACACACCAGTGATTACTAGGGGGCTGTGGTGCACACATGCCCAGAGCGGTGGCCAGCCCTAGCCCTAGCCCGGGGAACAGTTGGGGTTAGGTGCCTTGCTCAAGGGCATCTCAGTCATGGCCTCAGGTCTGGGAATCGAACCCATGACCCTCCGGTCACAAGACCAGTTCCCTATCACCAGGCCATGACTGCCCCGTCTCGGCGTTCTGCGACGAAACAAAAGTTTCGTTTTCTCCGCGTCTTTTCTGTTGCATTTTTTCTCCCGTGTGTTTGCGGTCAAGCTTATTTTCTACACGTTGAGTTGATTCCGTGTCTCGTGTGATTGGTTTTGCTGCTTGTGTGTGTGTGTGCGCCCCCCGCACTCCACCCCCACCAACTCAACAAACAATTTTCTGGCATCGATTCGGCGCCCCCTCTAGTGCAGTGCCCCTATGCGTCGCATACGCTGCATACCCCCTTTTTGCGCCACTGGGTACACCCGACGTTACATGCGTGGCCTTGCCTTGCATGCGCCCTTTCCATTGTCTCCTAATCAGGTCATAATCCGGGGCACTTTTTTCCAAAAGGCTGAGATTGTTCTATCTTTAAATCTTCTATCTATCAGGATCTGTGTGATCCTGTGGACATTTTATTGTGAAAAGTGGAATCCTGTGGGCACTGTATTTTGAATAGTTGGATCCGTGAACGTTTTAAATAGTGGTATCATGTGCACATTTTGTTTTAATTTGAGATGTGGCATCCTATGGGCATTTTATTGTGAATAGTGGGATCCTGTGGGAACTTTAAAATAGTGGGATCCTATGAGCATTTTTTTTTTGAGGTGAGATCCTGTGGGCATTTTATATTGTTTTATTTTGAGTTGTTTGAGGGTTAGCATTTTAGGGTTAGCTGTGGCATTTTAGTTTGATTTGTGGTATCTTGTGGGCATTTAATTTTGTGTGCATTTTGTTTTTTGAATAATTTGTAATTTCAATTTCTTTATTCTTATCATAGTGTTGTCCATTGGACAATAGGACTGAATTTTTTGCACTTTATGGTACAGGTTGTCATTGTCCTTGTGCTGTGAGAAATGTATGTATGTATGTTCCTGAGCCCAGCTGATCTTTTGCAGTGTGGATATGCACTTTGAAATTGATTAAAACAACTTGTGCTGAATTTGATTTTTTTCATTAAATAATTGAAAGTAACTAAGTAACTTGTACTCAAATTACATTCTAAATGAAGTAATTTTGTACTTTTACTCGAGTAAATTTTGAGATGGGTAATTTTACTTTTACTCTGAGTAGAATTTAGGCAAAGTAAAGATACTTTTACTCAATTACAACTTTTCAGTACTCTTTCCACCTCTGTTATTATGATGTGAATATCATTTAACTCCAACCTATATGTTCACAGATTGCAAACTGCAGGATTAGTCAGTTAGCAGATGGATATAAGGTAAGCTTATGCATTACTTAATGTGCAATTTCACATAACAAACAATTTTACAAATTCTTTTGTTTCACAGTTCAAGGTTCTCCCAACATTTGAAATTGTTTGCTGGTGGCGTAACTACAGAACCTCAGGATCAATTACATCCCGCAACAAAAAGATCATGGAAGTATTATACATTTACTAAATTATTTTGTTGATCTAGTCTTTGATTTTGGGAAACAAAGGGAACGGAGATTTGCAAAATTATGTAACATTTAAGCTATCATTAACAGTGATTCAATCAAGAGTCTTTAAAAAGCTTAATTATAAGACTTGCCCTAAATGTCTGTACTATGTCATTTAAAACTATACCAACAGGACCTTGCACCAGACACAGTCGTCTTGTTCCCCAGGATTGTTGGTGGCAAATCACCTGAAAGTGGGAACCATTTTATTATTTGGGTAAGTATTCAGATTTTATACAACACCTAAGGTATACTAAGGTATATCTGACCAAAGGACCACGTTAAAACTGGCCAAAAACTTTTGTTAAATTGTTGTTGTATGTTCTTTCAATCCTAACATTAGGTTATAGACGGTGTCTTGAAACAAATCAGAGTCTATGACTCTCTAAGCCTCTATCTTTCTCCAAAAGACTGGGAAATGGATATTGTAACGGTGGTGAACCCGAGGGTAGAGATGGATCCATAAGCAAGGTGACACTGAGGGGCGAATGTAGCCTAGCTTCAATGCTTCACCCACATATTCCTCCATAGCCCTTGTCTCGGGGATCGATAAGGGATAAGCCCGTCCTTCGGGTGAAATAGCTCCGGGCAGCAACTCAATCGCACAATCAGAGGGACGATGAGGGGGCAGTTTCGCTGCATTCACTTTGCTGAAAACGTCAGTGTAGTCAGTATACTCGGGAGGGAGAAAAACAGCGTCGTGGACGATAGGGCTTTCGATATTAGTCGTTCTGACCGCCGTGTGCAGGCAATGCTCATAACAATATTCACTCCACTTAACCAGTTCTCCTGACGTCCATGAAATTGTGGGATTGTGTTATGCTAACCACGGAAAACCCAATACAATGGGGTGTTCTGGGGCGTGTATAACATGGAGAGAAACTGTTTCAGTATGTAATAACCCAACCCGTATGCTGATGGGTATGGTGCGCTCTGTGATTACTCCTGATCCGACGAGCTGACCGTCGATCCCCTTGATGCGGAGAGGAGTAGTGCATGGGATTAGTGGAATAGACAGATGGGTGGCGAACTGGCGATCAATAAAATTCCCAGCTGCTCCGGAATCTACCAAGGCTGCAACAACAGGCGCAGAAACACCCCACATTACTTTCACGGGCAGAGTCATTTTTCGTGTGTCATATGGCAGAGCGGCAATGGGACTCACTGGTCGGTTCCTCTCCCCACTGCTCAGTGATGGGCAGTCCACCTTGAAATGACCTGGCTCGCCACAGTATATGCAGAGTTTTCCTTGGAGACGGCGTTGGCGTTCAGTCTGCGACAGGCGAGCGCGTCCTAATTCCATGGGCTCAGGCTGGGTAAACGAGGGGGATACTGGGGCCGCGGTGGTTGTGGTCGACCACCTCCGTGACCGGATCAAATTATCCAACCTGATGGACAGGCGGATGTATGCATCCAACGAAAGGTTATCGTCCTTACAGGCCAGTTCAGCCCGGAGACTATCGTTCAGACTTTGACGATAAACTGTGAGCAGAGCCTTCTCGTCCCAACCGCTGGCTGCTGCGAGGGTGCAGAATTGCAGAGAGTGCTCAGCGGCAGAGGACCGACCCTGGCGGAGACGCAGAAGCTGCTCATCTGGGTCCCTACCCGTCTCAGAGTGGTCGAAGACTTCTTTGAATCTTAGCTCGAACTCCGCAAAAGTCTGACCCGTAGAGGCAGCACCCACAACTGTCGTAGGCCACTTGAAGGCTCTCCCCGTAAGTAGCAACATAACAAAAGCAATCTTGGCGGCATCAGAGGGAAAAGCTGTTGGCAGCATGCTAAAATACAACGAACTTTGTAGCAGAAACCCCTGACAGAGACTTGGAGACCCGTCATACTTATCGGGGATCGCTAGACGCACAGGGGCAGAGTGCCCCAAACCAGGCTCCTGTTCCCCCTCCGCCCCGTTCACGGGGTGCACAGAGTCGCGCGCTATGGTCACGCCAGGCAGGAGGGAGGTCACTTTTCTACATAATGTCCGTAAATCTGAAGGCGGAATGACCCGCAAGTCAATCAAATGACACCGCCGTCATCCATCCAGCGCTGATGAGCGCCAGTGAGAATCATATTTCGGCCACAAAAGATAGCACGCACGCGCGTGTGGTTTATTATGATTTGACGGATTTTTTCCCCAAAAAAATCAAATGACGGAAATCCGTCGTAGTGACGGAGAACTTTAACCCATGATCAAGAGTCTTTAAAAAGCTTAATTATAAGACTTGCCCTAAATGTCTGTACTATGTCATTTAAAACTATACCAACAGGACCTTGCACCAGACACAGTCGTCTTGTTCCCCAGGATTGTTGGTGGCAAATCACCTGAAAGTGGGAACCATTTTATTATTTGGGTAAGTATTCAGATTTTATACAACACCTAAGGTATACTAAGGTATATCTGACCAAAGGACCACGTTAAAACTGGCCAAAAACTTTTGTTAAATTGTTGTTGTATGTTCTTTCAATCCTAACATTAGGTTATAGACGGTGTCTTGAAACAAATCAGAGTCTATGACTCTAAGCCTCTATCTTTCTCCAAAAGACTGGGAAATGGATATTGTAACGGTGGTGAACCCGAGGGTAGAGATGGATCCATAAGCAAGGTGACACTGAGGGGCGAATGTAGCCTAGCTTCAATGCTTCACCCACATATTCCTCCATAGCCCTTGTCTCGGGGATCGATAAGGGATAAGCCCGTCCTTCGGGTGAAATAGCTCCGGGCAGCAACTCAATCGCACAATCAGAGGGACGATGAGGGGGCAGTTTCGCTGCATTCACTTTGCTGAAAATGTCAGTGTAGTCAGTATACTCGGGAGGGAGACAAACAGCGTCGTGGACGATAGGGCTTTCAATATTAGTCGTTCTGACCGCCGTGTGCAGGCAATGCTCATAACAATATTCACTCCACTTAACCAGTTCTCCTGACGTCCATGAAATTGTGGGATTGTGTTATGCTAACCACGGAAAACCCAATACAATGGGGTGTTCTGGGGCGTGTATAACATGGAGAAAAACTGTTTCAGTATGTAATAACCCAACCCGTATGCTGATGGGTATGGTGCGCTCTGTGATTACTCCTGATCCGACGAGCTGACCGTCGATCCCCTTGATGCGGAGAGGAGTAGTGCATGGGATTAGTGGAATAGACAGATGGGTGGCGAACTGGCGATCAATAAAATTCCCAGCTGCTCCGGAATCTACCAAGGCTGCAACAACAGGCGCAGAAACACCCCACATTACTTTCACGGGCAGAGTCATTTTTCGTGTGTCATATGGCAGAGCGGCAATGGGACTCACTGGTCGGTTCCTCTCCCCACTGCTCAGTGATGGGCAGTCCACCTTGAAATGACCTGGCTCGCCACAGTATATGCAGAGTTTTCCTTGGAGACGGCGTTGGCGTTCAGTCTGCGACAGGCGAGCGCGTCCTAATTCCATGGGCTCAGGCTGGGTAAACGAGGGGGATACTGGGGCCGCGGTGGTTGTGGTCGACCACCTCCGTGACCGGATCAAATTATCCAACCTGATGGACAGGCGGATGTATGCATCCAACGAAAGGTTATCGTCCTTACAGGCCAGTTCAGCCCGGAGACTATAGTTCAGACTTTGACGATAAACTGTGAGCAGAGCCTTCTCGTCCCAACCGCTGGCTGCTGCGAGGGTGCAGAATTGCAGAGAGTGCTCAGCGGCAGAGGACCGACCCTGGCGGAGACGCAGAAGCTGCTCATCTGGGTCCCTACCCGTCTCAGAGTGGTCGAAGACTTCTTTGAATCTTAGCTCGAACTCCGCAAAAGTCTGACCCGTAGAGGCAGCACCCACAACTGTCGTAGGCCACTTGAAGGCTCTCCCCGTAAGTAGCAACATAACAAAAGCAATCTTAGCGGCATCAGAGGGAAAAGCTGTTGGCAGCATGCTAAAATACAACGAACTTTGTAGCAGAAACCCCTGACAGAGACTTGGAGACCCGTCATACTTATCGGGGATCGCTAGACGCACAGGGGCAGAGTGCCCCAAACCAGGCTCCTGTTCCCCCTCCGCCCCGTTCAGGTGGTGGTGAGTGCTGCGGAATGGCTGGCTGGGCCGGAGACAGGGTGAGTCCTTGCAATGTACGAGACAAGTCACCGACTGCAGACACTAGTTGGGTGAGTAGTTGCTCATGTCCTCCTAGCATGCGTCCCTGGTTCAAAACTGCAGTTTGGAGCGATGACAGTCCTGCTGGATCCGGTGACGGCGAAGTATTCTGTAACGGTGGTGAACCCGAGGGTAGAGATGGATCCATAAGCAGGTATGACTATACTTGATTTAATAACAATAAACAAATAGCAGACCCCGTAGGGAAGGCAGGCAGCAGCACAAAAGGGCAAGGCAAAAAAGGAGAGTCAAAAACCAGGCAGAGAATGTCAAAAAACCAAAAGACTTCAGAAGGCAGGCAGAGGTACAAAAGGGCTAGGCGAAACAGGAGGGTAACAAAAGACCAGAGGATCAAAAACCAGAATCAGTCCGACATGTAATGCAAGAAATAAGGCTTGGTAAAGTCACTCAGAGAGGCAATACTTCGCAATGGTGTGTGTGTACAGAGTCCTTAAGTAGGGTGTGGTGAGTGTTTCATTGGAGTCAGGTGTGCTGGTCAGTATTCCGGCGATGGTGCCCTCTGGCGGTCACGGGTATGATTGCCATTCCTGACAGATATACTAAGGTAACTAAAATATACTAGTTTTGTTAAGAAAGCATTTTTATGTTCAGTTAAAAAACTTTGATTTTCATATATAGACAGGGATTTCAGGAGACCTGGAACCTTGCTGAATGGAGCATACAGTATCCACAACAGTGGCTCCAAAGGGATTCCCAAAACGGTGGTGTTTTCGTATGCAGAGTAAGTAAACAAGTGTTGCTTTTTTTTTCTCTATACTTTATAGAATATTTAGAGTATTCTTTATTCCTCTATGTTTTCTGTTTTTTTGCGTAGATGGCTGAAATGGAGGTGCGGGGGATAAAACTAAGAGAAGAGACACTGAGTGTTTCTCAGCTGCAATATCTCCGTCGATATCATGCAACCACCTTAATTTGTGATGTGAATGTGGAGGTACGTGACAATGTTTTTAATACAGTACTGTAACAGGTGAGTTGTAGGCAGAGTGTAAGTAGATGAGTTTAACATCTAGTTTTACTGAGGAGAGGGACCATTACTGTCATCATAAACAGTGCTCAAAACAAAGGCACGTAGCAACATCGAGGGCATGTATTCAAATCACAAACTTCCAAAGCCAGGTTAGAGAAAAATATTCACAGTGTGACAGGGATTAGCTGATAAAGTATGTAAATACAAAGGCAAACTGAAAACTTCACATAAAAATTACACACATCAGAATGTTGACACATTTATGATTATATAACAGCATGTTATTGCATTGTGAGCATGTGTTACATTAACAAGAAGTTCTGAAAAATCGACAACATGAGTGTATGGCAGCTGATATGAACGTCTGTGTCTTCCAAAAGCTGGGGACAGGAAGGGTGGTACTTTATAAAACATTCTTCTCTATAGGAATACTGGCAGTAGATTTTGGGCTTTTATAATATGTTTTCTCCACATCCAGGTCACTCTACCCTGAGGTAACACATCTCAACTGGGTGCAGTGTGAATCCTGCAAGGAATGGCTACACACAGATTGTGCTGGCGTGAGTGACGAGGCTACCAAGGATCCTTTCATGTGTGGCTGCAGATAAAAAATGCCACTAAATGTTGATAGGTATGTGGTTACTTTGGTTTTCTCTTGTTTCCAGTTTAAATGTCTCAGTCTCCTATTCATTTTAGGCTTTTATGAATGTTTGACGACTTATTGTTTGTAGGACTCTTATGATACTGCATAAAGATGGAATGGAGGGTCTAACTGACACTGAGGATATAAAGGCAAGTCTAGCTCACTAAGCAAATATGGAAAATACACACCATCAAAACTGTTTTGTATGTCTAACACTCTGCATACAACCTCTTGGCAGAAAGTCCATCGAGCACTCCATTCAGAAGAGCTAAAGTCAAGTCGGATGTATCTTTGGAAACATCCTGCAACATCATTACGACTCAAGCAGCTTTTAAAGCCAAAGTTTTGCCATTTCAGTGAAGAGAATGTATGTATGCATTTAATTAATTAAGATGTACTGCCCACAAACGTTTTCTGCTTTTATATGTTCATTGCATTACTGCATACAAAATATGCATGCATGTCTATACATTTAATGTGCATGTTGTCAAAGATATGGCCAAATAATTATTGTGGGAAAACAGAATTGGTAATGTTATTTCATGTGAAACATTGCACATTTATTTGGTGCTGGTAGTCACCAACAATGGTCAGTACCACATTTTTTTCCTTTATTAATCACAACTATTTCCTGTATTTGGTTTTGACATCTCTGATGCTATTATGTTTGATGTAATATATAAATCGTTTTCATTATTGTTTTTCAAATGGTGATCATCAACATCCTCATCAAACATGAAGGGTTCTCAAGGTACATGGCTGAGGTATTTATTGCGTCAGTTTCTACACTTGAATAATGACTAGAAATGTAAGTATTCCGCATCAAACTAAATTCTGGTGATTCTTTAAAAATCTTTTATTTAAGTTTTAAAATCTTTTTTTACCGTATTTATTTATTATCTATTTTTATTTATATTTAATAAGAGAAAACATTCTATTTTTTTTTTTACAATATTTTGTCACTGAAAAATAATTACATTGTTTTTGTTTAGTTTGTTTCCTTTTTGGTTATGTGAAATAAAGACTGTGGTATCCAACACTGGACAATTGTCTCAGTCTCTCTCTCTTATTTAAGGTACAAACAATTGCATACCGAAAATAGCCAAATAGGCTGTAGGAACTATGACAGTATCTCTGTTTATGTACACTAGCAAAATTGTAAACGGCTTGCAGAATGTAGAATTATTTCCATTTAAATCGAATTAACGTATGCTGTATTTTCATTTGAAAACATTCAAGAAATTTATAACGTGCAGGCGTGTACCCTAACGATATCCCACGGAATTGTTCGATCGAATATTTGTAGCTCCCATGTTTTATCTACCGAAAATTACTACCAAAAGTATTTTCTTCTATTTTGTTTACAAAAAGTGCGGGGCGCATGCGCGGCAAGTACGCTTGTTTAGAGGACACCGAACGCAAGCCAACAGAACTTTGGCGAGCCACCGCTCCAGAACTGACGCGAGACAACGCTGTGAGCCACCGGGCAACTGTCGCGCGGCACTGGCATTGCTCGTGGTTAGTGGCGCGCGACAACAGCAACAGTAGAGTAGCTACAGTTTTTGCACTAACCGGTTCTCATTACATACAGTACAGTAAACATTTTCTAAAGGAGTTCCTGAGGGGGCGTCAAAGCTTCTCCCAAATGTTGTTATTGTGCTTAGGAAAAGTACACCCGTATATATCTATCTATATGATTTCACCTAAACGTAAAAACACTCCAATGAATAACCAAACTAAATCAAATGTATTTAACATTACAATACATCCACTATAACAGCATAAAATCAATTAAATCGTACATTAAAGCTACTGTAATAAAACCGTACAATATAACTAGCACATAAGCTTTTATCTTTGTAACAGGAACCACTGAGCTACTAAACAAAAGAACCCAATATAATTATATTCGTATAGTATCAAATAAGTAGCTACGTTATCTGGCTGGGTTAGTTAGCGCTACAACATACATTATAAAAACACTTTAACACATTGAATTTTCCACCAACTTAGTCAAGACACGAGATTCAACCGTGAGGTAACGGAACGAACAAAATAGTGTGGTTAAGATGTGGTTAAAAGGTGTTAGTGGTACGTATTACTAAGTTAAGTACTTACAGGTCAACCAGTAGTCCAACACTTCCAAACACCAACACGACAATAGGCGCAACTCCACTAAACGCCCGATGCTGATATTGAGAATAAGGAAACCTGTGGTCTGTAATGTCCGATGGTGATGGTAGGTAGAGGTGGGCGGATCGATCCAAATATCGATACCAACGCTGCTATTGATTTGGAGCAATACTCGTGTAAAAAGATTAATACTCAATCTTTTTAACTCTCTCGCACACACCGACTGCTGCGTACGTGGATTCATCAAAGACTCTTCTCTGTCTGTAAGAGCAGCGTTGCCAACTCCTCAGTAAGGAAAGACGCTATTGGCTGTCCTAAAAGTCTCTAAATGGCGTCATCGCTTAATTTGCATAATATGTGTTTTTGAAGCTGTAAAATAATAACGTTGTGGGAGAGAAAAATGAGTAAAAAATACACTAAATATTTTACAGGGACTGACTGAGACTGTGTGAGTTAAATTCAGTGATTTATTTTGTATTACACTGAAGACGCATTTATATTTACATCCTGCTCTGTAAATACGGGGCGGGGTCAATCAGCGGCGGGTTTGGGCATGCGCAGTTCATTTGCAGCGTGGACGTGGAGCGGTGCGGATCTGCTCTGACTGTCAGACTGGTAACAGGACAGTAACTGAAGAACATGTGTGTTCATCTCAGAGTCTACAAAAGTCTCCAGTAACATCACAAAAAGTCGCTAGATTTGTCGCTAGTCGCTTTAAAATAGTCACACAGCACGGAGCAGCGCACCCGCCCCCTCTCGTCTTTAGTCTTTACACCGTCACGTTGCTCAGCAACCATGCAGGTAGGCTCCGCCTGGCCCCGCCCACTCAGCGCTCTCCCCGAGTCGACACCTTACAGTACGGAGAGAGAGAGACACCACCGGAGTATTGAAATATCTGAGAGGAAGACATGCGCCGTTTGGCTTTATTTTATTGCAGAAAATGAAACTACAGCAAGCTGTATAGTTTGCAACAGGGCTGTTAACTACAGTGGAAACACAACTGTGTTAGTTGTAATTAATAGGGAGAGTTATGGAGTTAATATGGAGATAAATCAGTTTCACCAGAACCCCTACCCAAAACTATGATTTCTTGAAAAAAGTCTGTGACATCCAAAAAATTCAGATCGGGAAAATATCCAGGGGACTTAGAAAGAGCAAACAAACTTAGAACTAATCGAACTCGCATCTCGTCAATCATAAAACATCTCTGAGGTCACTGGGAAGTGCGTTTTTCTGCCAAGTATCCTGTAATGGTTTGGTCCCTGTTTGGCATGTTGCATAAAGCATAAAGTGGCCTCTGTGTCACCTATAATAGCACCATGTGTCAGGTGAAATGAAAGAGAATGTATGTGTACAAATCATTACAATTTATCAACAGCATAAAATCAATTAAATCGTGCATTAAAGCTACTGTAATAAAACTGTACAATATACAACTAGCATACAATCTATTATATATTTCACCAGAAGATGGCAGTAGATCTCGCTTACACAGTGAGTCCCCGCTTAATGACGGGTCTGGTTAAAAACGGACAGGGCACAAGAACGCCTTCTTTTCACCATATCACCATATCACCATATCCTGTTTTACATCAACTGCACTGGCTGCCGGTTAGACAACATATCATGTACAAAATTTTCACAACCTTGCTCCACCATATATGTCAGACCTTATTAATATCACCTCTCACTATAGCGATCATTGAGAGCATCTGCCTCTATCTACATGTCTGTTCCCACCATACGTGTCAGCACCATGGGGAGTAGGGCTTGTAGTAGCTCTGTCCCTAGGCTATAGAATGCTTTGCTTACTGACTTGAGGAATTTAAGTCGGGTCTCAAAACGCACTTGTTAAGAGCTGCCTATAACGCTGACCCCAATAACGCTTCATTTTATCCATTTTTGTTGAAGACTGTTTCTCTCTTTTTGTTGTTTTATTATTTATTATTATTGCCATATTTATACTTTTATTGTGTAAGGCGGCATTGAGTGTCAGAAAAGCGCCATTACATAAAATGTATTATTATACTTTTAGCAGGAGTACCTTTTAAAGACACCAACATATTTGTTAACTTTCAATTCAATTTACCTGGCACTTTGAGTAATCGTGTGCACAGGTGAATTGATTCAAATGGGCAATTTGAACTCTGAATGTTTCAGCATACCAAGACATTTTGAACAATTCCCTCTCCCAACTTTTTGGCAATTGTTTGGAGCAGGCCTCTTCCTCTTCCAACATGACTGTGCACCAGTGCACAAAGCAAGGTCCATAAAGACATGGATGGCAGAGGCTGGTGTGGATGAACTTGATTGGCCTGAACAGAGTCCTGACCTCAACCTGATCGAACACCTTTGAGATGAATTAGAGCTGAGAATGAGAGCCAGGCCTTCTCGTCCAATATCAGTATTATGAGTATGTAACCTCAAAAATGCGCTTCTAGAAGAATGGTCAAAAACACTCCTAAACCTTGTGGACAGCCTTCCCAAAAGAGTTGAAGCTGTTCTAGCTGCAAAGGGTGGACCAACGTCATATTGAACCCTATGGATTAGGATTTTTTTTTCTTTTTGTTAGGAAGTTGATATTTTATTATATTGTACCATTATAAACCAAAATATTAAACATTTGACACCAAAATCACTGGAACTTTAATGCATAGTACACAAATCAACCAAAAGCTGAAGAAAAACAGGTTAATCTGGCCCGCTGTGAATAAGGCCATCACTATGCCTGTGAAACTGCCTGTGAGTCTTTCTAAGATAGGATTTCAATATAGTAGAAATGTAGACAAAATCAATTATGTACAAACTGTACATGCTTTCTTTATTTTAATATTGTTTCTTTACTTTAACATTCATTAACAAAATCAGTATGGGAAACAACAAATTCTTAAATTTATGATCCCATGTTCATGCGGTTCATCCATCTCTGTTAAACAAAGTGCGGAGCAAACACGCAACGTGAACACACCCTTTATGATTAAGATACAAACTTCAGCCGACGTTTGTATCTTAAAACCATACAATATAACTAGCATATAAGCTTTTATCTTATAACAGGAACCACTGAGCTACTAAACAAAAGAACCAAATAGAATTATATTCGTATAGTAGCAAATAAGTAGCTACGTTATCTGGCTGGGTTAGTTAGTCCTAGAACATCCATTATAAAAACACTTTAACCAGCCACTCTCATATCCTCTACCACTGCATCCATAAACCTCCTCATAGGTCTACCTCTCCTCCTCTTGCCTGGAAGTTCCATCCTCAAGCCCCTCCTACCAATATACCTCTCCTCCCTCCTCTGTACATGTCCAAACCATCTCAATCTCGCTTCTCTAACTTTATCTCCAAAACATGCTACATGTGCTGATACTCTAATAAACTCATTTCTGATACTATCCTTCCTCATCACTCCACATGAGAATCTCAACATCTTCATCTCAGACATCTCCATTTCCCTCACCTGTCTCTTTGTCAGTGCCACTGTCTCCAATCCATACAACATAGCAGGTCTCACTACTGTCCTATAGATCTTTCCTTTCATTCTAGCCGACACCCTTCTATCACGAATAACCAGTGTTGCGAATAACGCCATTCAAAATAATGGCGTTAGGTACGGCGTCATTTTGTCAGTAACGGGATATAATTAATTACTTTTCCTGTCGTTACAACGCCGTTGACGTTACTGGTCATTAAAAGCGGTGCGTTACTATATATTGATATACTAACAGTAATCCGAGCAGACCACTGCCCAGGCTAGTGAGGAGTAACAGATCTCGATAGTCACAGTTATCGGTGTAACACCTGTTTAACTTAACAAGTCAGTAAGCGATTGGCTAAGGCAGCGTTATGGTAGCCAATCAGAGCCAGTGTTTTTACACGCGTGCCGAAGCACACCAGTGACACACGACACAAATTGAGAAGAGTCAGAAATGGGGACTCAGGAGTAAGCCGAAGAAAAATTTGCATTTTCAAGGTGGCGATAAAAACATTATTTAAGAAAATACTTGAAGTTCCTGAATGTCTACCAGACTGGGTATTTGATTTATTTAATTAAGAATAGAGGTTTTATTGTTAAGTTTACTTCTGTTGTGAACAAACCAGGGGGCTATTCCAGAAAGCGGGTTTAACAAACTCTAAACTTAACCCTGAACTCTGAGTTGTCTTACCCCGATCTAACATACTCAGAGTTTTCGGTTCCAAAACGGCTGATTGGAGTTAAAGTAATCAGGGTCGCTCAACTCTGAGTAGGTTGACCCAGACAGAAGCGCGTTCACGCGTAACTATAAAAGGCATTCTTAATGGAACGCAGATAAATAGGATTTATCATGGACTTAAACGCAAAAATCAGCCGAGCATCGTATTTCACACCACTGTAGCTTGAAGTATTAATGACTGCGTATGCAGAATATTTAGATATTATTAAACGTAAATGTAATACTGCGGTAGCTGCTAGAGAAAGGCAGTCAGCATGTCAAAAAATTGCCAACAGAGTTAATGCGTGAGTGAAAATTATATTTTAATATTTAGCAGAAGGGCGCGATTATATTATTATATTCTCCATTTATAATACTGTATTGAGTTTTTAAATATATTTTTAACTGAACACTTACTAATTCCAGGTCTAATTTGAGTGGTGTGAAACACACATGGCATCAGTGTGACGCGCGGGCAGGGCGAAGGATGAGACACAGACTTCTTTGTAACAGACGGTCACTTTTAATTTTATGAGACGATTGCGCAATAGCGCACGATGAACACTTACACATATACACAGAAACGTGTAGACTTAGACAACGACGAGCACAGGACACTGCGCGAGCGCACATTAAATAGACAAACCACATTAGCCCTACGTGATTACGAGACGATTCACAGGTGAGACACATTATCACACGACATGGCCATAACCACGGAGTTCCACAGATGCAGACAAAGCACGTGGACTACGTATACACACGCCCAAAGGGGAGGGGCCGGGGTCCTCAACGTGACAGACGCCCCCTCCAAGGGCACTACCCGTCCCGGGGTGCCAACAGGATCGAGTGCCCCGAACCCACGACGATGGGCGGATTCGACATGCTCAGTCCTGCGTCTGGGAGGTGACTGCCCTTGGCGAAGCGTCTGTCACGAATCGCATAGCACACCCTCCCTGGGAAGACCGGGGAAAAAACGTTAGACACATTGAACGGCACGGTCACAAACACACACACAGGCACGCTTACACATAGTGGCACGAGAGGGAAGAATGGGTTAGGCACACAAATGGGGAGACTAACAAACACTGGTACACACACATGACATAGGTGCCAGGCTTCGCGCCAGGAGGAGAGCTATTAGGGGAGACAGATCCGGAGCTGCTGGTGCTGCGTTGGGCAGTCCCCCTCCTGCCCTCGCTGTGAAACCTCCGCTGGGCGCAGCGCGGCTGGCGGACATGCCAGGTGCAGCGCGGCGGTCGGACATGCCAGGTGCAGCGCAGCTGGCGGACGTGCCAGGTGCAGCGCGGCGGGCGGATGTGCTAGGTGCAGCGCGGAGGGCGGACGTGCCAGGTGCAGCGCGGCGGGCGGACGTGCCAGGTGCAGCGTGGCTGGCGGACGTGCCAGGTGCAGCGCGAGGGAGCTCCTCCTCATAGTCGATCAGCTCCTCCTCACCCTCCAGGATCCCTTCCATGGACTCAGCCGGGCTCTCACCCCGGGAATAGTCCATGGGGCTGGCCCTGGAAGTTCTGGAGGACGCGGTCTCCCCAGGAGTCCTCCTCCCTTTTACGGTTCCCATGGAGGAGGGAAGGCTCTCTTCCTCGTCCTCCGTGTAGGGGTCGCTTTCGTATACTCCTGAACCCACGGACGGGGAACAGTCCTCCGTGCCGTAATCCACGGTGGACGTGTCGTCCTCCAAAGGAGGGTAACAGTCCCGCTCCTCTTCACCCTCCTGTACCGTGGAAGAGGGACCTACAGGCGGAGGGAGGTAGTCCTCCTCCTCTGACTCCTGCTCCTCCTCCTCTTCACCATAGTCGACCCTGGTGTCGTTATAGACGGAGGGAGGGTACTCCTCTTCCTCCTCCCCCTCCCCAACATAGTCTACGGTGGGAGCGGAGTAAATGGACGGAGGGTAATCCTCCTCTTCCTCCCCCTCCTCCTCGTAGCCCGCAGTAGGAGAAGGGCACACAGGTGGAGGGGGGTACTCCTCCTCCTCTAACTCCTCCTCGGAGTCCTTCTCTCCGAATTCCGCCTCCGGGGTCGAGTCCGTGACGCAGATCACACCAGGACTTCTCTCCAGAGGCGAGAGGGCGCGGGATGGAGGGGAGTGACGCTCCCTCCAAATCCTGAAGGTCTCCGCCAGCTCGGGGTCTCTCTCCTCTACCTTCTGGGCTGAGGCCAGCTGGAGGGCGCACACCGGGTCCGACATCAGCTGTTCCCAAGTCAGTGGGTTCTCCTCCTCTCCGTACGGGTGAGCGTCCCTGGGCTCTTCGAGGCATTGCCACCAGAGGGCGAGCTTTCCCGGGAAGGAGCGAGGTGCTTCTCCTCCCACACCCACACCGCTGTCTGGCGGTACTCCTCCGCCAACTCTGGTATGGAGGTTTCCCGTGCCGCGCACAGCAGGTACGAACACACCGGGTCCGTCATCAGCTGCGCCAGAGTCGGCGGGGTTTTGCGGCGCGGGGGAGAGGAGGAAGAGCGGTGGTGCCGCTTGCTGGGGCGAAGTGCCTTCTTAGGCCGGGTGGTGTAGCCGGGCATCTCCTCTTGGTGTCTCAGACGGCTCGTCGTGTGCCAACAGGACCGAGTGCCCCAAACCCACGTCGATGGGCGGATCCGATGCGCTCAGTCCTGCGTCTGGGAGGTGATCGCCCTCTGTGAAGCGTCCGTCACGAATCGCCTAGAACACCCTCCCTAGGAAGACCGGGGAATAGACATTAGACACATTTAACGGAACGGACACAAACACACAGACTGGTACACTTACACATAGCGGCACGAAAGGGAAAAATGGGTTAGGCACACATTCGGGAAGAAACACAACAACAGGGACAGACAAACTGAAACAGGTTCCAGGTTGCGTGCTTGGAGGAGAGCTAGGAGGGGAGAGAGACCGGGAGCTGCAGGCGCTGCGGGGAACGGTCCTCCTCCAGTCTTCGCGGCGGACCCTCCGTTAGGTGCAGTACGACTGGTGGACGCGCCAGGTGCAGCGCGGCTGGCGTAGGCGCCTGGTGCAGCGCGGCTGGCAGACGCCCTGAGCGGGCCGTGTGGGAGATCCCCTTCGGTCTCCATCTCCTCCTCTTCTCTCCGGCTCCACTCCATGGACTGCTCCGAGCTGCCACCCCAGGAGCAGTCCATCCTCTCTCCTCCGGAGTGATCGGAGGGTGGACTCCCCTTAACAGTCCCAACAGATCTTTCCGAGGGGGGCGGACTGTCCTCTTCCCCCGTGTAGGAGTCCTCCTCCACCTCACCGTAGTCCGCGGTGAGCGCGGAGCACTCCGACAGAGGGTAGTCCTCCTCATCTTCATCCTGCACCTCCTCCTCACCTTCCTCTACGGTGGGAGAGGGACCTACGGGCGGAGGGAGGTAGTCCTCTTCCTCCGACTCCTCCTCCTCCTCCTCACCGCAGTCGACAGAGGAAGCATCACTTATTGACGGGGGGTAGTCCTCCTCTACCTCCCCACCGTAGTGGATGGTGGAGGCATCGCATATCGACGGAGGGTAGGCTTCCACCTCGTTATCCTGCTCCTCCTCCTCGGAATCCTCCTCCCCGAACTCACTCTCTGGGGTGGACTCGGTAGCACCAATGATGCACGAGCCCACCCTCAGAGGCGAGAGGGCGCGGGATGGAGGAGTGTGTCGTTCTCTCCAAATACGCACCATGCCCTGGCGGAGGGTCTCCGCCAGCTCGGGGTCCCTGCTCTCAAACTTCCGGGCTAAGGCCAGCTGGTAGGCACACACCGGGTCCTTCTCCAGCTCCTCGACCGTCGGTGTGGCCTCTTGGCACGGGGGGGAGTCCTCCTGCTCCAGCTCGTGGACGCCCAACCGTATGGGCGAGAGCTCCCGGGAAGGAGAGGGATGTTTCTCCTGCCACACCCGCACAGCTGTCAGGTGGTACTCCTCTGCCAGCTCGGGAATAGCAGTCTCCCGAGCCACGCATAGCAGATAGGAGCACTCCGGGTCTCGCTTCATCTGCGCCAGAGTCGGTGTGGAGCCGCGGCGCGGGGGGGAGGAAGAAGCACAGTGACGCCGCTTGCTGGGCTTCTTGCCTTGCTTTGGCCTGGTCTTGTAGCCTGGCATGGTCTTGGGTGTCTCAGTTCTGTGACGCGCGGTGGAGCAGGGAAGGATGATACACGAATCCTCCTTTTGTCTGACGTCACTTTTAATATTTAACAGAGATTGCGCAATATAGCGCACAAGGAACATATACTTGAACACAGAACGTGTAAACATTAGACAACGACGAGCACAGGACACTTCGCGAGCGCACATTAAATAGACAAACCACATTAGCCCCACGTGATTACGAGACGAGTCACAGGTGAGACAGATTATCACAAGACATAACCATAACCACGTCGATCCACCGACGCAGACGATGCACGTGGACAACGTAAACACACGCCCAAAAGGGAGGGGCCGGGGTCCTCAACGTGACACCATGTCAAATAAGGAAGGAGTGGATATCAATACCCTTCCCTTATTTGGAATTATAATTAAAACAGATGATCTAAAACGGTTAAAAGGGAATATTTAAATAGCGACGAATCTAGCGCTAGGACCATGCAGAAAACGACCGCTCCGAGCTCCGCTCCGGTAACACTTAACATTCCTAAAAATGAATTTTCCATGAAGCAAACCTGGCGACTTCGTGGCTGCATCCATGTAAACACACGAACGATTTGTAATTCACAGGTTTGAAAACTCGTTCTCGCCGAGCTAAACTATCAAGTTTAGGCCCACCACCAATATATATATATATATATATATATATATATATATATATATATATAATCCTGAAAATCACAAAGATAAAGGCCAAACATGTGGTCTTTGTCTTCTTACAAAACCCTTCATTTTGAAATACAATGAAATTCAGTTTACAATAACCTGGGTTCCTTCAAATCTACTGTTAACCAACTGTAAATCAATACAGGAAAAACACTTGACACAATCCAAATGAAGGATACAATAACCAGCAATCAACTGGTACTACACAGACAAAACCCTCAGGTGGCGAACTCCCTAATGGGCCATGCCCCTCTGAGGGCTCTGTCTGAAATGCCGCACTTCCCTCCTATACAGTATGCCAAAGTGGTACACAATAAAGGGTAGTTTGTCAAAATTAGGGGTGGGACGCGATCAAAAAAATAAATCAAATTAATCAGAAGCTTTGTAATTAATCAATCGAAATTAATCGCATTTTAATTGCATTTCAGTATTTAACATAAGAAATATTACACAATTTGCAGCGCTTCTTGTAAGCCTTTATCTTCGACCACAGAGAGCGAACAACACTGCAAATAATGTGACGCGTCAAGTTTAAACGCCTCCGCCACTCGCGCGAGGTGTGTGGTGTCACACGCTACGGTC